>NC_057403.1:61529796-61717244 GCF_019320065.1 Cervus canadensis
GACTGAAATGATAGTCAATTACATTTATATCCCAAGGCACACTATAAATTTGTCAGAACCAAAAATGAGTGCACTGTGAAGCTCATGAAATCAGCTCCTGGTACCAGGGAGTGGAGGGAGAGAAGAGGTGGCAGGTCAGTCCTTGGTCATGCTGACACTGACACAGTGATGCTCAGACTGCAGCGTCTGCATGAGGATGAAGGGCCAAGAGAGCCCCCAAAGCTCCCCAATAGCATGCATTTAATATCCCAATTTGTTTCACTATTAGTTCAGTTCAGTCACTCAGTCATGTCCCACTCTTTGCAACCCCATGGACTACATGCAGCGCACCAGGGTTCCCTGTCCATGGCCAACAACTGGAGTTTACTCAAACTCATCTCCATTGAGTCAGTGATGCCATCCAACCATTTCATCCTCTGTCATCCCCTTCTCCTGCCTTCAATCTTCCCCAGCATCAGGGTCTTTTCAAATGAGTCAGCTCTTCACATCAGGTGGCCAAAGTACTGGAGATTCAGTTTCAGCATCAGTCCTTCCAATGAATACCCAGGACTGATCTTTAGGATGGACTGGTTGGATCTCCTTGAGTCCAAGGGACTCTCAAGAGTGTTTTCCAACACCACAGTTCAAAGGCATCAATTCTTCGGTGCTCAGCTTTCTTTATAGTCCAATTCTCACATCCATATATGACTACTGGAAAAACCATAGCCTTGACTAGATGGACTTTTGTTGGCAAAGTAATGTTTCTGCTTTTTAATATGCTGTCCAAGTTAGTCACACTTTTTCTTCAAAGGAGCCAGCTTCTTTTAATTTCATGGCTGCAGTCACAATCTGCAGTGATGTTGGACCCCCCAAAATAAAGTGTCTCACTGTTTTCACTGTTTCCCCATCTGTTTGTCATGAAGTGATGGGACCAGATGCCATGATCTTAGTTTTCTGAATGTTGAGTTTTAAGCCAACTTTTCACTCTCCTCTTTCACTTTCATCAAGAGGCTCTTTAGTTCTTCACTTTCTGCCATAAGGGTGGTGACATCTGCATATCTGAAGTTATTGATATCTCACCTGGCAATCTTGATTCCAGCTTGTACTTCATCCAGCCCAGGGTTTCTCATGATATACTCTGCATAGAAGTTAAATAAGCAGGGTGACAATATACAGCCTTGACGTACTCCTTTCCTGACTTGGAACCAGTCTGTTGTTCCATGTCCAGTTCTAACTGTTGCTTCTTGACCTGCATACAGATTTCTCAAGAGGCAGGTCAGGTGATCTGGTATTCCCATCCCTTTCAGAATTTTCCACAGTTTGTTGTGGTCCACACAGTCAAAGGCTTTGGCATAGTCAATAAAGCAGATGTTTTTCTGGAACACTTTTGCTTTTTCGATGATCCAACAAATGTTGGCAATTTGATCTCTGGTTCCTCTGCCTTTTCTAAATCCAGCTTCAACATCTGGAAGTTCACAGTTCAGTACTGTTGAAGCCTGGCTTGGAGAATTGTGAGCGTTACTTTGCCTGCTTGTGAGATGAGTGCAAATGTCTGGTAGTTTGAACATTCTTTGGCATTGCCTTTCTTTGGGTTTGGAATGAAAACTGACCTTTTCCAGTCCTGTGGCCACTGCTGAGTTTTCCAAATTTGCTGGCATATTGAGTGCAACACTTTCACAGCATCATCTTGTAGGATCTGAAATAGCTCAACTGGAATTCCATCACCTCCACTAGCTTTGTTCGTAGTGATGCTTCCTAAAGCCCACTTGACTTTGCATTCTAGGATGTCTGGCTCTAGGTGAGTGATCACACCATCATGATTATCTGGGTCCTGAAGATCTTTTTGTGCAGTTCTTCTGTGTATTCTTGCCACCTCTTCTTAATATCTTCTGCTTCTGTTAGGTCCATACCATTTCTGTCCTTTATTGAGCCCATCTTTGCATGAAATGTTCCCTTGGTATCTCTAATTTTTTTGAAGAGATCTCTAGTCTTTCCCATTCTATTGTTTTCCTCTATTTCTTTGCATTGATTGCTGAGGAAGGCTTTCTTATCTCTCCTTGCTATTCTTTGGAACTCTGCATTCAAATGGGAATATCTTTCCTTTTCTCCTTTGCCTTTCGCTTCTCTTCTATTCACAGCTATCTGTAAGGCCTCCTCAGACAGCCATTTTGCCTTTTGTATTTCTTTTCCATGGGGATGGTCTTGATCCCTGCCTCCTGTACAATGTCACAAACCTCCATCCATAGTTCTCCAGGCACTCTGTCTATCAGATTTATCCCTTGAATCTATTTCTCACTTCCACTGTATAATTGTAAGGGATTTGATTTAGGTCATACCTGAATGGTCCCGTGGTTTTCCCCACTTTCTTCAATTTCAGTCTGAATTTGGCAATAAGGAGTTCATGATCTGAGCCACAGTCAGCTCCCAGTCTTGTTTTTGCTGACTGTAAAGAACTCCATTTTTGGCTGCAAAGAATATACTCAATCTGATTTCTGTATTGACCACCTGGTGATGTCCATGTGTAGAGTCTTCTCTTGCATTGTTGGAAGAGGGTGTTTGCTATGACCAGTGTGTTCTCTTGGCAAAACTGTATTAGCCCTTGCCCTGCTTCATTCTGTATTTCAAGGCCAAATTTGTCTGTTACTCCAGGTAATTCTTGACTTCCTACTTTAGTATTCCATTCCCTATGATTAAAAGGACATCCTTTTTGGGTGTTAGTTCTAGAAGGTCTTGTAGGTCTTCAAAGAACCATTCAACTTCAGCTTCCTCAGCATTACTGGTCAGGGCATAGACTTGAATTACTGTGATATTGAATGGTTTGCCTTGGAAACAAACAGAGATCATTCTGTCGTTTTTGAGATTGCAGCCAAGTACTGTATTTTGCATTCTTTTGTTGACTATGATGGCTACTCTATTTCTTCTAAGGGAATCTTGCCCACGATAGTAGATATGATGGTCATCTGAGTTAAATTTACCCATTCCAGTCCATTTTAGTTTGCTCACTCCTAAAATGTTGATGTTCATTCTTGCCATCCCTTGTTTGATCACTACTCACATGGAGAATGTGGCCCCCAGTCATGAGCTCAAGTTCACATGTATGTATAATTTAGGTGAAGCACAGGCACTGACAAAAAGACTCATCACCTTTTTGATACAGATGCTGAAAGAAAGGAAAGCGGATCTCAGGCCTCATTTTATCTCAGAGTATAACACCATTGTCTTACTCCAGGCCAGTTCAAGCTTTCATTTCAAGTGGACTGCTTTTCTTTTGTATTTTTTCTCTCTAAATGAGTAAAATTATATAAAGTAAACAAAAAATTTTCAGTTTTTTTAGACCCTTGTATCTCAAGTGATGTCTAATGATACCCTCTGTTATGTAAACCAGGTAAGGGGCCAGAGTTCCTCATAATTTTTCAGCTACTTATGACAGCCACGGCTTCCCAGGTGGCTCAGTGGTAAAGAACCCGCCTGCAAGTGCAGGAGGCTCAAGAGACATGGGTTTTATCCCAGGGTCCCTGGCCTAGGAAATGGCAACCCACTCCAGTATTTGCCTGGAAAAATTCCATGGACAGCAGCCTGGAACACTACAGCCCATGGAGTTGCAAAGAGTCAGACAGTACTGAGTGACTGACCAATGAGAATGATGGAACTATATTCTTTGAAGAACAGGTGGGTACACATTCTTTGGGGGAACTGCTGCCAGGAGGAAGTTTGTTTTGACATTATATGAATCTTTACATTCCAATATAGTTAAGGAAGCCTATAATGGATGACCCACATCCCCCCATGCTTCACCTACACTCTCTGTGCCCCAGGAGAAACCCATTTGTATTCTTAAGGTAACAGATTAGCTCCAGACACAAAAAGAACTGAAAACTGTTCACCTCTAGACCTGAAAAGATAGTTCTCAAAAGCAGGTACTTACTATTTTCTTACTTCCTGTACTAAACATAAATTCATTAGTAATTTCATATAACAAAGATTTTTCATATAACAAAGCAGATTCATTGACAGTAGGAAAGCATTTTGAGGAATAAAATACCTTTAGAAACTCAAATTTCTCCTTTCTCTATTTTTTAAAGATTTGTCCCACATTTATGTCCAAAATATATACTTCTTTTCCATTAACATTAAATATTTATCATGATATGAAAACACAACAGTGTATTAGAATGTCTAAGTTACATTTTAAAATCGTTAGAAAAAGCAAAAAGGTTGTGGTTGCTCCCTTTATGTAAGTGGAGATAGAAGAAAGCTCTTTAGAAATTACTAAACTGCTTCAAACTTAGTATTTTCAAATACAGTGATGGAGAGTTTGGTTTCAGTATGAAATCATGGTTCACTTCTGTTTCCTGAAGAAAATAATTGAGAGTTGTGGGAACTTTTCCTTCCATAATATCTTGACCCATTTAGAGAAACCCATCTGCTAGAATAGCATGAATCTCTCTGCAAGTCACTATCTCAATCGAGGGAAAATATGACAAAGCAATCAGGATGATCAAATAAAACATGAAAGGTGATTTCTCGGATTCAATCATAAGAGGATATAAAAATACTTGTTCAGGTAGGAACTAATTCATGTCTGACTCATTTTGCTCTCCAACAAGGTAATTATTTGATATCCCATTATTGAGCATTCACTGTTTTCAAAGAACTACTAAGAAAACAAAGACCTAGCTTTGGTCTTTCTTCTCAGAATTTCACTTGGAGAGAAAGACTTTGATAGTGACACCACAGTGTCAACTATCATACTGTTATAACAAAGCTAGTACTTAATATAGAAATAGGGAAGAGAGACTGATAGAATAGAAGGCTGGAAAAGGACCATAAAGAAACATGTGCTACCTTGGGAGTATTTAATTAATGTTGATAGATTGCTATTGAAAAAGATTAGCAAGAAAAAAAGACTTTTCAGACAGAACTAAAAAGTAAGGTCAGAATGAGGGGCAAGAAATTTTGATTCTTGGCACATGTTTAGCAGATTGAATAGGATAATGTGACCAACAGATATCTCTTTTGGAAAGATAATGTCAGCAGCAATTTAGAGTTATGATCTCCTGAAAGACATGTGTACACTCTGGATGGAGATGGGTAGGGTTCAAGAAAACCAACTAGCATTGATTTATTTTTGATTCATATCTGTCACTTCAAATGTGTTGCAATTTTAATGTACATGCTATTTCAGGACAATAGAACATGTCCATAAACTATAAACACAGAACATATTTGTATGGGACATAAACCTCCCTTTGACTCTTCAATTTCTGCCAAAGACCTCAATCCTGATACTAAAAATAATATTAACATTACCAGTACCAATTACAGTCCTATTTTGTCTTAGTTGGGATCAGACATAACTGATGTAAAAGATGGCTTGGAACGGAATGGATGGGATCAAGTTGAGTTAGAGAAATGCTACTATTAATCTTGAGCTTTCATTGCTTTGGAGAAGTAGAACTTTAAGAAATGGTCAATACAGTCAGGATGGCTGCTATCCAAAAGTCTACAAGCAATAAATGCTGGAGAGGCTGTGGAGAAAAGGGAACCCTCTTACACTGTTGGTGGGAATGCAAACTAGTACAGCCACTATGGAAAACAGTGTGGAGATTCCTTAAAAAACTGGAAATAGAACTGCCATATGACCCAGCAATCCCACTTCCCACGCCTGGGCATACACACTGAGGAAACCAGATCTGAAAGAGACAGTGCACCCCAATGTTCATCGCAGCACTGTTTATAATAGCCAGGACATGGAAGCAACCTAGATGCCCATCAACAGACGAATGGATAAGGAAGCTGTGGTACATATACACCATGGAATATTACTCAGCCACTCAGCCATAAAAAGAATTCATTTGAATCAAGTTCTAATGAGATGGATGAAACTGGAGCCCATTATACAGAGTGAAGTAAGCCAGAAAGATAAAGAACATTACAGCATACTAACACATATATATGGAATTTAGAAAGATGGTAACGATAACCCTATATGCAAAACAGAAAAAGAGACACAGAATACAGAACAGACTTTTGAACTCTGTGGGAGAAGGTGAGGGTGGGATGTTTCAAAAGAACAGCATGTATACTATCTATGGTGAAACAGATCACCAGCCCAGGTGGGATGCATGAGACAAGTGCTCGGGCCTGGTACTGGGAAGACCCAGGGTGGAGAGGGAGATGGGAGGGGGGATCGGGATGGGGAATAAGTGTAAATCTATGGCTGATTCATATCAATGTATGACAAAACCCACTGAAATGTTGTGAAGTAATTAGCCTCCAACTAATAAAAAAATTAAAAAAAAAAAAAGAGAAATGGTCAATAACAATATATAATTAAATAGGTAGAGAAGTGTAGTCCTTGAGATGATCTCAGAGTTTAAACATGAATCAAATTGGTCTGATATGAGTCAATAAACAAATTTCAAAAACAGGAAGGAAATCTAGGGAGAAAATATAAATCACTAAATTAAGATAATCAAAAAACAAATAATCCATATATTCTCTAATCTCTTCATCATGGTGATTTGCAGGACACAGTAAATTTAATTAGCTCAGTGAACAGCAGTATGTGTCCATCCAAGGTCCAGAATCTTCTGCTCAAGTGACACAGCTGAATGAAGGCAGATAATTCTCAACACAATACGTACTGCCAAAGGCTTTCACTTTTCCTCATCCCATTTAGTAATATACAGCTGGCAAACAGTAATTTTCTATTAGGAAATGGGGATGGAATCAGAACTTACCCCAAGTTTACTGTGAGAATTAAATGAGTTATTAATGTAAAACATTTAGGCGAGTTTACACTATATTGCTGGGTTTCCCAGGGGGCACTAGTGGTAAAGAACCTAGCTGCCAATGCAGGAGACATAAGAGATGCGGGTTGGATCCCTGGCTGGGAAGATCCCCTGTAGGAGGGCATGGCAACCCACTCCAACACTCTTGCCAGGAGAATCTTGTGGACAGAGGAGGCTGGTGGGCTCCAGTTCGTAGGGTTGCAAAGTCGGACATGACTGAAGCAACTTTAGCACGCATGCACACATGCACACACAATATATTGCTAAGGCTCAATATATGCGAGCAATTGTTATCAATAATTATTTACATCCAAACTATGTTGGTTGAAATCCTGGTTTCTCCATTTATAATTCTTTTTACCTAGGGTAAGTTGAATCTTTTCTAAAGTTCAGTTCTCTCACTGCATAATGAACATAAATGTATAATTACTTAAAACTTGGAAATTAGGCAAAAAGATGACTTTATGTCATCTTACTGCCATACTTGGAGCAATTCTGAATGAGTCTCCACAAAACAATGACTATTAATTCTAAAGGGAAATTTGCCTTTGTTTTACTATGTATTTATTATTAATTAGAGTCCAATTCTAGGAAGTTTCATATCAACTTGTAGAGTTCTGTCTGTTAAAGCTGCCAACGATTTTTGTCTAGTAGAAAAGATAGCCCACAAACTTAAGGCTGTATTGCCTTGTAGGACACTAAACTAACTTTATACTATTATTTGATGATCTTATGCCAGCATTTTTTTGTTTCTGTGTTTATATATAAACTCTATCTTGAATTCTTTTTAACCAGCTTTAATATTTTGGTTTTTTCCCTCATTCACGTACTAAATGTACATTTACATGTGCTTACTATATATTTGTGTAATACAAAACATTTCATTATATAAACTTTATTATATAAAACATTTTATAGAGTATTCTTTTTAATGGCTAGTATTTATTATTAATTAAATGTTATGTACAATTTTTAATTTACTGGTTTCTAAAAACAGCAAAATGGGATGAGAAAAAGAATCATCCACATATTACAGATAAACTTGGTTTTGTGAGCACCTGAGAGCTCAGTTGGTAAAGAATCCGTCCGCAATGCAGGAGACCCCTGTTCAATTCCTGGGTCAGGAAGATCTGCTGAAGAAGGGACAGGCTACCCACTACAGTATCCTTGGGCTTCCCTGGTGCCTCAGCTGGTAAAGAATCCACCTGCAATGCAGGAGACCTGGGTTCCATCCCCAGGTTGAGAAGATCCCTTGGAGAAGTGAAAGGCTACCCACTCTAGTATTCTGGCCTGAAGAAGTCCATGGACTGTATAGTCCATGGGGTGGCAAAGAGTCAGACTCCATGGGGTGGCAAAGAGTCAGACACGACTGAGCGACTTTCACTTTCACTTTGTGATCGCCAGTCATTGATTGATTAAATGTCAAAGCTATGGAAAGTGTACTCTGTCCTAGGAATTACCATTCTCAATTACCTTCATTTTTGACTAAAGGAACTCAGTATATAATACTACAGTGATAAATTACCCTTTTATCCACCAAAACTTCATGGTTAGCATTTAACATTTTCCTTCTTTAAGAGCCTTACTCTATGATCCATTATTTTCTCACTTGCTTTCTCTTTATTCTGTATTCTGTGCCTTAATTCAGGTTATACCATCATTCATGAAGGTTTAAAATTTTGACGTTGTCTCAGGATCCACATTCCTAGATTTATAATTTTAAAAATCACGATTCACAGAATTCTCCAGTTTTTACCTCTACAAAAGGAAAACAGTATAAAATAATAATAAGATATCTGACTTATGAGCCTTCTGCTGTTGCAGTTTCTGACTGAATCTGATTCCCATTTGTCTCCAGTCTGGGGTGTACTCTGAACCAGTCACTTCTAATCTCATTAGGACTGGGTATCACTATTGTTATTGTTGTTGGTGGGTTTGAGCTGTTTGGAAGAAAGTTGAAGTAAAAAGATAGTACATGCACCCTAAATGTATCTACATTAAATATTTGGTATTCACATTTTGCTTATACTTGACTTTTTGCACTTTGCAGATCAAACATAATTTGAAATTAAAATGACCATAACAATGAATAAAAATAAAAATTCAAAAATCTCTTCCTTAACCTCCAGTTGATTGGCTGGCATCCCCTATGTCCCCAAGATGAGAACATGTCACATGTGCCAACATTATATCCCCAAAAGAAGGATCTGATGGACTCACTCTCCTGCTCAACATCTTCACAAACAGGATATCAGGAGACATAATCTGAATCTTTTGCTGCATCGGGTTGGGTAGTACAGTTTGCCCTCTTGATATGTGCCTAAGAAAGCCTAAACATTCAAGCAATGCTAAGTGTTCCAGGGCACCGCCTCTCTCAGCTCTAGTTTTTCTCACCCCCTCTTTCACACCATCTCCCACCTTTAGATGTTTTTCTAACAGTATTCTAGCACTTCAGATAGTTTACCTTGTATAGTAGGCAGAATATGCCTTCCCCCACCAAAAAAGAGACACACATTTTGACTGGATCATTTTGCACGGCAAAAAGGAACTTTCTAGATATCACAAGTTAAGGGTCATGAGATGAGAGACCATCCTGGATTATCAGGGTGGTGGGGGGGGGGGGGGAGCTGATGTAAACATGTTGTTGTTCAGTTGTTGCTAAGTCGTGTCTGCCTCTTTTTTAACCCCATGGACTGTACGCCACCAGACTCTGTCCACGGGATTTCCCAAGGCAAGAATACCAGAGTGGGTTGCCAATTCCTTCTCCAGGGGATCCTCCCAACTCAGGGATCGAACCCACATTTCCTGCATTGGCAGGCAGATTCTTTACCACTGAGCCACCAGGGAAGCCCCTGATGTAACCATAAAGTCATTATAAGGTGAGGCAGGAGGGTCAAAATCAGAGAATGAGATGTGATGACAAGCAGAGACAGATTTGAAGATATCGTGCTGCTGACTGTGAGGCTGGAGAAAGGGGCCATGAGCGAGAGAGTGCAGGAGAATTCTAGAATCTAGAAATAACAAGGAAGCAGATGTCTCCCTAGAACCTCAGGAAGGAACAGAGCGCAAAAAGCAACCCACTTTACACTTCTAAATTCCAGAACTTCAAGATAGTAATAATAAGTCTGTGTAGCTTTAAACCATTAAGTTTACAGTAATTTGTTACAGCAGAAACAAGAAACGAATACATCTTGTATTGACCTGATTAAGTCTTACTCTCCATATGGGAAATTCCCAGATGATAGACTATGGCTTAGTCTATTTTGTTTTCCAAGGACTTCTTTAAAAATAATTAGATCTCAATTAATATTTATATAAGGGATGGCTCTTTTAGAGCAAACAATTTAGTCTCCACTTGAATAGGATATTTATCCTATTTAGATTAATCCTTTAGATTAACCCCACTTTGATTAATCTAAAGGGACACCATTTAATAATATGAATAGTTTCGTATGCTTTTTGTTAGGCCAAAATGATAACTAACAAATTCATCCCTGTTCTGGGTAGTATGTAGCTTTATTTATGGGCCATGGCATTTAGATACCAAATGGAAAAACAAAACTCCACATGCCTCTCTGTACCTTTTTTTGGAGGAAATAAAATTGAGACATGTTTCCACAGTAAATCTAAATGTCTTCTATATTACCAGACTTAAAAAGGTTATGTACATTAGATATTACATCACTGTTTGAAGGTACATTAGTGCTTTTGAAAACAGCTGCCTTCAATCTCCATTCTCATAAAAAGAACAACCACAGTCTGTACTTTTTCTAATGGCTTTGAAATGTATGTTAACTTTGAAATTCTGATCCACACTAATGTTTGTGTATCATAATACAGAATATTAATGGAAAACACAAGGGGGGAAGTCTTTACAAAATAGGGCAGTAGGAGAAACTTAGGTTTTTCCAAGTGTTTTTGGTTTCAAGATACTTTCACTTTGGCAATGAATATGCTTTTATAAAAGTTTCATGAGGCAAAATTATTAATAAATGTGTGTATTTAGCATATAACGTAAGAATAGAGTCATTGATTTGGAGAGACTTCTCTAGATGAGAAAGGTTTTGAAGTTTGCATATAAAGCTGGCTTCTATGACTTCTCAGTATGGTCTGTCCTTCTGTACATGGAAAGTTGTGGGCACAGGTGACATAGGCTAAATGCTAGTGTGTTATCTAAACAGACCAAATACGAGGATGCCTGTGGCTTCAAAACTAACTTTACTCCAGCAACAGTTTTCTGAAATACTGGGCGCACATTTTTTCCTTATCTTCATCATCCCATTTCTAATTGGGAATCCTTGTCTGGTTTTACAAAGCAGTGAAAATGGAAAATTCATTCTTATAGCAAAATGCAGCTTTCTCACTCAACACGTGCATGAAGTATGTGCTAAGTCACTTCAGTCATGTCCAACTTTTTGTGACCCCATGGACTGTAGCCCACCAGGCTCCTCCGTCCATGGGATTCTCCAGGCAAGAATACTGGAGTGGGTTGCCATGTCCTTCTCCAATGCATGAAAGTGAAAAGTGAAAGTGAAGTCGCTCAGTCGTGTCCGACTCTTCGCAACCCCATGGACTGCAGCCTGCCAGGATCCTCCATCCATGGGATTTTCCAGGCAAGAGTCTTGGAGTGGGGTGTCATTGCCTTTTCCAATCACTCAACATACATAAATGGAAATATACAGAGAGAAGATGATGATTATATGATGGTGATTGGTTACTCATCCTGTACCCACTTGGGCAAGGTAAATATGAAGAGAAATCTGATCCTTGAAATGAAAGGATGAAATGTCCAGCAGTAGGTACCTAAGGACAATTTCAGCAGAAGTGTCATTAACACTGCCCTGCATTTTGCCTACATAAAGAGGCAGTTAGAATTCTTAACTGGCCGTTTCTTACCTGAACAAGCAGAGCGAGGACATATACATGCAAACTGTGGGAAGTTAGTGTCTA
This sequence comes from Cervus canadensis, assembly GCF_019320065.1. NCBI lineage: Eukaryota > Metazoa > Chordata > Mammalia > Artiodactyla > Cervidae > Cervus > Cervus canadensis. The sequence goes on from NC_057403.1 coordinate 61,541,520, forward strand.
GAAATTGGGCTAAGGGCTGCATTTGACTTTCTCGAGGCTGAAGAAAATTAAGGTTTTATAAACACAGGACATGATGCTGGAGATTGGCAGCTATCTCGAGCCTCTGCCCTGCTGCAGAGCCGGGCAGCGTAACCTCAGGCACTGTGTTACTAACAAGGTCCCCTCTAGGCCCACCTGCTGGTCACAAGGAGTATGATGCATTTGTTTTGTGTTCGACAAGTTCACAATTTACCTTGGGAGGTAAACTGAATGGAGAGAACTCAAAGCCTTTGTACATGGAGACGGTGTCTTGGCAAAATACTAGAAGGAAATTCTGAGCCGTGAAAATTGCCTGTTGATCCAAGACAAATGGTTTCATAGAACCAACCACAGCCTGGAAGTATTACATATCTGCTCTCTCCCTATATATATATATATATAGGCTGTGCTTAGTCACTCAGTCGCATCCGGCTCTGCGACCCCATGGACCGTAGCCTGCCAGGCTCCTCTGTCCATTGAATTTTCCAGACTTGGAGTGGGTTGCCATTCCCTTCTCTGGGGTATCTTCCTGACCGAGGGATTGAACCTGTGTCTCTTGCATCTCTTGCATTAGAAGGCAGATTCTTTACCACTTGCACCTCTGGAGGCACATGTATATATAATTACAGATATACATATATGTATATATATTTAATTACATCATTCATTCTACAATTTAAACATTTAATTTTTTTTTTTTAATTTTACTTATTTGGCTAGGTCTTAGTTGCTACATGCAGAATCCACTGCACTGGGAGCTTCCTGCATTGGAAGTGCAGAGTCTTAACCACTGAACCACAAGGCAAGTCCCTATTTTATTTTACTTAAAATATTAAAATAAAATATTTTATTTTAGTTAAAAAAAATAATGTCAATGTGTGGCAAAAACCAATACAATACTGTAAAGTAATTAGCCTCCAACTAATAAAAATTAAAAAAATAAAATAAAAAAATAAAATATTTTTTAACTAAAATAAAATACTTTTAGAAAGTTAAAGATGACCAAGATTGTATAGTAGGTGGGGGAAAAGGGGAAGGGAATAAAAGAAAATGGCAAGAATCCAATGGGAAGAATGGTACTGAATAAGGGAAATTCGACAGGACATCTAAATGCTGTATGTCACATGGATGAACACACAGGAATTCAATGTGTGTTTTTTAACTGATGAATGAATAAATATGGAATTTATGTTTCAGTTCACTTGGACAATTTATTGTGATACTTGTAGATATTATTTTGTAAATTACTAGTTTCAAAAAATTTGGATTTTTTTTAGAATATCTGCTATTTTACGGGGATAGTAAAATAGAGTATTTAAAAACAGTATTGTTTCAGGTGAGCTGGCCATCTTGTGAACAGACCCGGTTAAAATTCCTGTTTTCCAAAGTAGGAACTGGAAATTATTTTACAAATGCATCACTGCAAAATGTATCAGATAAGTCTTCAATAAAATTTAACTTCTCTTTCTATTCCTAATTTTTCAGTAACAGTTGAACTAATTATCTTTGTACAGTATCAGGCTAAAAAATATTTTAAAAATTAAGGTTCTGATACATTTTCCCATAATTTTAGTGGAAAATTGTGATATAAACGTCTTATTAATACACAACCATTATATTTTTGTATTATATCTATCAACCCCTCTGCAGCTCACTGATACTAAACTTTATTCACTTATGTTGTTCCCTCGTAAAGATGTATCAGAGATTGCCTAATACTTTCTTAACTGTTCAAAAATTAATTTTGCAATTTCCCCAAAGTTATCACTAAGAAGTTAAACCTTCCTAGGAATTATTTTAGAATAAACTTTCTCTTTTTAGCTTGTTTTGCCTAATCTTTTAGCATAAATCTAATTAAAGAAAACTTCTTTAATTGTTTTTATATTATAAAATTCAAAAACGTTTTCATGTTGATGGTTTATAGCTAAAATCTGCTTCATTTTTTTAAACCACACTCACGTTTTTTTAATTTCAAAACTCTTTGGGGAACATTACAGAAAATGAAAGAAAGTTATCTCGATCAGTTGCCTATTGCTAGGTAACAAACTACCACAAAATTAGTAGTTAAACATACACACACACACACACACTTATAATCTCACAGTGTCTATAAGTAAACTTACCTGGGAACTCCACCATTTAGTTCAATAAGGCTGAAATCAAGGTATAGCCTGGACTGCATCCTCATCTGGAAGCTAAAATGGGAGAGAATCTACCTGGATTCTCACTCAGATTATTGGCAGAACTCATTTCCTTGTGTGTGTAAAACCCAAGGCACAGACTACTTACTGGCTATGGGCTGGAGGGTGCCTCCTTCTCCTAGAAGCTGCCTATAATGCCAGTTTTCATCTTGAATTGAACAAAGTGAGGAAAACCACTAGACCATTCAGGTATGACCTAAATCAAATCCCTTATGACTATACAGTGGAAGTGAGAAATAGATTTAAGGGACTAGATCTAATAGACAGAGTGCCTGATGAACTGTGGACGGACGTTCATGACATTGTACAGGAGGCAGGGGTCAAGACCTGTCCAGAGAAAAAAGAAATGCAAAAAAGCAAAATGGCTGTCTGAGGACGCCTTACAAATAGCTGTAAAAACAAGACAAGTGAAAGGCAAAGGAGAAAAGGAAAGATATTCCCATTTGAATGCAGAGTTCCAAAGAATAGCCAGGAGAGATAAGAAAGCCTTCCTCAGCGATCAATGCAAAGAAATGGAGGAAAACAATAGCATGGGAAAGACTAGAGATCTCTTCAAGAAAATTAGAGATACCAAGGGAACATTTCATGCAAAGATGGGCTCAATAAAGGACAGAAATGGTGTGGATCTAATAGAAGCAGAAGATATTAAGAAGAGGTGGCAAGAATACACAGAAGAACTGTACAAAAAAGATCTTCAGGACCCAGATAATCATGATGGTGTGATCACTCACACTCAGCTAGAGCCAGATATCCTGGAATGTGAAGTCAAGTGGGCCTTAGACTGGCTCCAAATAGGTAAAGGAGTAGTCAAGGCTGTATATTATCACCCTGCTTATTTAACTTATATGCAGAGTACATCATGAGAAACGCTGGGCTGGAGGAAGCACAAGCTGGAATCAGGATTGCTGGGAGAAATATCAATAACCTCAGATATGCAGATGTCACCACCCTTATGGCAGAAAGTGAAGAACTAAAGAGCCTCTTGATGAAAGTGAAAGAGGAGAGGGAAAAAGTGGGCTTAAAACTCAACATTCAGAAAACTAAGATCATGGCATCCAGTCCCATCACTTCATGGCAAATAGATGGAGAAACAGTGGAAACAGTGGCTGACTTTATTTTTCTGGGCTGCAAAATCACTGCAGATGGTGACTGCAGCCATGAAATTAAAAGACACTTATTCCTTGGAAGGAAAGTTATGACCAACCTAGATAGCATACTAAAAAGCAGAGACATTACTTTGCCAACAAAGGTCCATCTAGTCAAGGATATGGTTTTTCCAGTAGTCATGTATGGATGTGAGAATTGGACTATAAAGAAAGCTGAGCACTGAAGAATTGATGCTTTTGAACTGTGGTGTTGGAGAAGACTCTTCAGAGTCCCTTGGACTCAAGGAGATCCAACCAGTCATCCTAAAGGAGATCAGTCCTGGGTGTTCATTGGAAGGACTGATGCTAAAGATGAAACTCCAATACTTTGGCCACCTCATGCGAAGAGTTGACTCATTGGAAAGGACCCTGATGCTGGGAGGGATTGGGGGCAGGAGGAGAAGGGCACGACAGAGGATGAGATGGTTAGATGGCATCACTGACTCACTGGACATGGGTTTGGGTGGACTCCAGGAGTTGGTGATGGACAGGGAGGCCTGGGGTGCTGCGGTTCATGGGGTTGCAAAGAGTTGGACATGACTGAGCGACTGAACTGAACTGAACTGATAGTGCCTAGAGGCACCCCCAGTTCCCAGAGACTGCCCACAGATTTTTTTTTTTTTTTTTTTTTTTTTTGCCTTAGGAACTTCATCACATGATAGCTTCCTTCAGCAACCAGCAAGAAGAGTCTCTGCAGCAAGTCTGCTAGCAAGACAGTATCACAGAATATAGCATAATCACGAGACGGGCATGCTAGGTGGGATGTCACCTTTGTCGTATTTTATTGCTTAGAAGCAAGACACAGGTCCCCTGACACTCAGGGGCGGGGCGCACACTGAGACAGGAATACTGGGAGGAGGGCCTATGGGGACCCACCTTACAGTATGGTTGTCAAGTTCTCTCTAAAAGCAAATTTTAGTGGAGTCTGATTTTCCTCACCTAATTCTTAATTTTAAACTTGAAGTGTAACTGCATTTTTAAAGGGAGGTTAAATTTATTCAGTTTTTAAATCTTTCAAGATATTTTAAAAGAAAGTTACTACATTGCCCTATAGGACAGCAAATGTATATACCTAAATATCTGCATTTTAAAAAGGAGACATTGAGAAAGTTGTACTTGCTTGCAAATTTATATAGACATTTTTTTATATAGGCATTAATTAAAATGTAAAGTATTCCCAGGTGGCACTAGTGGCAAAGAACCCACTTGCCAATGCAGGAGACATAAGAGATGTGGGTTTGATCCCTGGGTCGGGAGGATCCTCTGGAGGAGGGCATGGCAACCCCCTCCAGTGTTCCTGCCTGGAGAATCCCATGGGCAGAGGAGCCTGACAGGGTACAGTTCATGAGTTTGCAGAGTCGGACACAACTGCAGTAACTTAGCAGGCAAGCTCAGGTAAAACGTAAAAAGCACTTCTGTGTCTGCTGTTGCTTTCTTAGATTCAAAATACATTGTTTATCACATCTGCTAATATTCCATTTTTACAGAGGCAAAGTCACCATCCAAACTAATAGTGGTAATCAGCAGGTTGGGTTTCTCACCACAGGCAAATGTCTGACTTTAACAGTTACAAATGAGCATTTAGGGACTGAACCAGGAGGAAGTATAGTCTCTGAGAACAAAACGAGTATTTAACATTATTTTATAAAGAATAAGATATCCATATTAATTCCTACTTAATTGGAGACCATATAAATAAATTCTTCATATTCCATTTTATTAAAATTTTATTTAATGTTAACTAATGTGATGAGGAATACTTCTGAAAATTTTTATTTAATAATTTTGCTTACTTTCTATTCTGTTGATACAGAACTTATGAATCTTACTCCAGTGAATTAAAGAAAGTGTCTTAATTATTACAGTTACAGATTCAAAAACTCTCTGTTTAACATAAAAGAAAGCTTTAATACTTAGTTCATTAATTGACATGATTCCTAATATAAAAAGATTTTAATAATTATTTGTGGATTATATTGGTGTATAGAAGAATGAATGAAAAATCAACTTGTGGAAATATCTTTGATATTTTGATTTACTGTATTGATAAGATTACTTTTGACAATATACTATAGAGATCTTGCTAAATAGCAATACCTTGGAGAAGTTAATTAGCCTTATTGATCCTCAGTATAACATATACAGTAATTATTACCTAATATGGTTGATCTGTAAGGAACTATGCAATATATCTTATTATAGACAAGCCTCAAAAATGTTACCTACTTCATGTCTGCCCCTTAACCCTCTAACACATACATAAATTAGTTCATAGGAATTAGAAATGTAAGAACCCAGATTATTATAACTTTTTATTTCAAAATAATTTTAAACATCAGAGAATATGAAAGAATATCACACAAACTGTTAATCACATCAGCTATATATTTCATATTTAAAAAGGTGATTTCACCTTCCAAATTAACAGTACTATTAATTAATAGTAGTAGTGTCAAATAACAGTAGAGCTATCAGAATTAGCAAAAGAAAAAAAAACACTCAATTAAACAAGAGTTTCAGGTTAAAAACAAAGAATTTATTTAGAAAAAGTATATTACTATAGTATTTGGGATATATCTATACCAAAATTTTTTTTTCTTTATTTGGGTAACCTGAATTTTATCTAACCACCATACATACCCTGCAGCCATATTTCCTAATTGTTAATATTTGTCACATTTCTTTATCATTTTCTCCATCTCTATTTCTCTCCCTATTCCCTCTCTAACTAGGTACATAGACGTGCACAACATAAACACTCATGCATGATTTTTTTTCTGAACCATTTGAGAATTTGCACACACCATGCTCCTTTTCCTGTATGCACTTCCATGTTTATTTTCCAAGAACAGGAATATTTTCTTGCATGACAGAAACTAGAAAAATCATGAAATTCAGTGTTAAACACATACTGCTGGTTAATACACAGTCCTTGTTCTGATTTCACAATTGTCCCAATATTGCATCTTAGATAATTTCCCTCTGGTTCATCGTTCAGTTCAGATCACATACTGCTTTTGTCATGATTCTTTTTTTAGAAATACTTATTTAATTTTTTGGCTCTGCTGGGGCTTAGTTGTGGCGTGCGGAATCTTTAGTTGCGGCACGCAGGATCTAGTTCCCTGACCAGGGATTGAACCCAGGTTTTCTGCATTGGGAACTTAGAGTCTTAGCCACTGGACCACCAAGAAAGTCCCTATTTGTCATAATTCCTTATTCACCTGTAAACTTAAATACCCCTGAGCCTCTTTGTGACTCATGATATTGTCATTTTTAGAGGGATCAAGGCCAACTGTTTTGTATGCTATCCCTCAGCTTGGGTTTGTTGGATGTTTCCTTATGACCAAGGTTATGCATATGTAGCAGAGGTACCACAGAAATGATGCTGTCCTACTAAGTCCAACATATTATGAATTACATCATGTTGGTTTTTCTCCACACTGATGACGGTAACTTTGACCACTAGATTAGAGTGACGTCTATCAGATTTCTCACCTGGTGTAAAGCTAGCATTTTTTCTCTTTGTAGTTGAAGGAGCATTTTGTGGAAATATTATGAAACCACATAAATATCTTTTTTCTCATCCAGTTTTAGCCTCAATTGATCACCATTGCCTGAATAAAGTATAACTATGACGGCTGCAACATGGTAACTTTTTTAACTTTATTATTCTTTCTACATTTATTGCTGTAGTATTAACATTGTACAGTAAGAATCTTTTCTTCTCTCTTGTTTATATATGCTTGAACTTAACACATTTGTGTGCACACACAATAGTGTTTATAATGTTACATACTAATACTTCTGGACCTCCCATAACATTCATTAACAAGCACTGTCGTTTCTCTTTCCTTTGTGACATTTGTTCTAAATTATATTTCATGCGACATTAAAACTTATTTGTTATGTTCTTTTGGTCCATATTTTTGGAGAATTATGCATTCCGCTCTTTTATGGAGCTATTTCAAATCCTGGAAGATGATGCTGTGAAAGTGCTGCACTCAATATGCCAGCAAATTTGGAAAACTCAGCAGTGGCCACAGGACTGGAAAAGGTCAGTTTTCATTCCAATCCCTAAGAAAGGCAATGCCAAAGAATGCTCCAACTACCGCACAATTACACTCATCTCACATGCTAGTAAAGTAATGCTGAAAATTCTCCAAGCCAGGCTTCAGCAATACGTGAACCATGAACTTCCAGATGTTCCAGCTGGTTTTAGAAAAGGCAGAGGAACCAGAGATCAAATTGCCAGTATCCGCTGGATCATCGAAAAAGCAAGAGAGTTCCAGAAAAACATCTATTTCTGCTTTATTGACTACACCAAAGCCTTCGATTGTGTGGATCACAATAAACTGTGGAAAATTCTGAAAGAGATGGGAATATCAGACCACCTGACCTGCCTCTTGAGAAACCTGTATGCAGGTCAGGAAGCAACAGTTAGAACTGGACATGGGACAACAGACTGGTTCCAAATAGGAAAAGGAGTACATCAAGGCTGTATATTGTCACCCTGCTTATTTAACTTATATGCAAAGTACATCATGAGAAACGCTGGGCTGGTGGAAGCACAAGCTGGAATCAAGATTGCCGGGAGAAATATCAGTAACCTCAGATATGCAGATGACACCGCCCTTATGGCAGAAAGTGAAGAGGAACTAAAAAGCCTCTTGATGAAAGTGAAAGAAGAGAGTGAAGAAGTTGGCTTAAAGCTTAACATTCAGAAAACTAAGATCATGGCATCTGGTCCCATCACCTCATGGGAAATAGGTGGGGAGACAGTGGAAACAGTGGCAGACTTTATTTTTCTGGGCTCCAAAATCACTGCAGATGGTGACTGCAGCCATGAAATTAAAAGATGCTTACTCCTTGGAAGGAAAGTTATGACCAACCTAAATAGCATATTAAAAAGCAGAGACATTACTTTGCCAACAAAGGTCTGTCTGGTCAAGGCTATGGTTTTTCCAGTGGTCATGTATGGATGTGAGAGTTGGACTGTGAAGAAAGCTGAGTGCTGAAAAATTGATGCTTTTGAACTGTGGTGTTGGAGAAGACTCTTCAGAGTCCCTTGGACAGCAAGGAGATCCAACCAGCCCATCCTAAAGGAGATCAGTCCTGGGTGTTCATTGGAAGGACTGATGCTAAAGCTGAAACTCCAGTACTTTGGCCACCTCATGCGAAGAGTTGACTTATTGGAAAAGACCCTGATGCTGGGAGGGGTTGGGGGCAGGAGGAGAAGGGCACGATAGAGGATGAGATGGCTGGATGGCATCACCAACTCGATGGGCATGAGTTTGAGTGAACTCTGGGAGCTGGTGATGGACAGGGAGGCCTGGCATGCTGCGATTCACGGGGTCGCAGAGTCGGACACGACTGAGCAACTGAACTGAACTGAGTATTTGTTTATAAGTGTCTTGTTTTAAAGAACTGATATTATAAAATCCAACTGTCACTTTTTAAATATTAAATTTCCATGTGTATTTGGGTCTATTTCTTGACTTTTTATTCTATGAAAGTGAACATGTTAGTTGCTCAGTCATGTCTGACTCTCTGTGATCCCATGGACTTAAGCCCGCCAGGCTCCTCTGTCCATGGGATTCTCCAAGCAAGAATACTGGAGTATTACAGAATACTGTCCATGGCACAATTCTATTTGTATCTCCGTGAACCAAACTATTTGATTTTTAGTGAATTTATAGTAATATCTGGTAGGGCTTATCCCCCACTCATAGTTTTTCATTATTTTCATGGTTATTATTACAATTTGCCTTTTTTTATAAAAGGTTTACTGTCCATTAGGTCTAACCCCATGAAAAATGATTGTGGTTATTTTCCTTTTTAGTGGGTAGTGAGTTAAAATTTAGAAAGCAACCTGGATAATACAAACATCTTTAAAACTTTGAGTTGCTTTAAGAACAGGTGAAGTTTTCCCATTTGTTTGAGTCTACTTTTTTGTTCTTGAGAAATATTTCAAACTTATCCTCAACTGGTCCTCTACCTAGTTCTAATTGTTGTATGTTCCTTACATACCCTCATAACTTACTGAATTTTTTTCATAATTCATTCTTTACATTCTTTTGAGTTTTTCAAATATACATTCAGGCCAGCAGCAAAAAAAAAAAAAATTTAAGATAATTTTACTGCTTTTCTGTCCATTTTATCTATTCTTATGCTTCTACATCATTTCCTATGTCAACTACATTGATCAATATTTGCATTAAAGCGCTGATTCATGCAGAGACTGTAGGTATATCTGCCTTGTTCTTTTTCGAAGCATCACTACTGTTACTTATTAAATAAGATGACTTTAGAAGACATGCATGTGTATGTGCATACACACATACATACACACATAATCCACGCATGCGTATATATGCATATGTGTGTATATACACACATAATACATGCATTGATATACACACATATATAAAAAACATTAATGTACATGCATGTATGTATGAGTAAAAATGTGGAAAGTTTTCTTAGAGTTTTAAACACTATTTCTGTTCCACTATTTTGTTTTATTCTTTAGGAATTGAAATAATATGAATGTTATTCCTTCTCTCCCTGTCTTCCATTTCCTTTACTTTCCATTTTACCCTTTTTAACCTTCTTTTAAAAATCTCATTTTTATTCTTTTTGGTTTTGTTTATTGTTGTTCATTTCTATCATTATTTTCTGAATTTATTAATCAATGTGGTTTTCCATATTGTTAAATGCTTTATGAGTAAATTTAATTCCATGTTAACTGTTATTATGGGCTTCCCTTGTGGCTCAGCTGGTAAAGAATCCGCTTGCAATGTGAGAGACCTGGGCTCAATCCCTAGGTTGTGAAGATCCCCTGGAGAAGGGAAAGGCTACCCACTCCAGTATTCTGGCCTGGAGAATTCTATGGACTGTATAGTCCATGGGGTCACAAAGAGTCAGACGTGACTGAGCGGCTTTCACTTAACTGTTATTATACAGTTTACTTCAGGGAGAAGTTTGTTTCAGGAAGAAACTTCCTCAATTGGCATACATTGTTGACTCCATGTTTTTCTTGTTATTTTTGCTGTTTTGGATTGTTTTTCCAAAACTCCTACTTTAATGGTGCTCTGTCACTGTTGCAACATCCAGTTCATCTTTGTTTTAGTGGTATTAATGAAAACAAATTAACAACTGTATAGTAAAAATTATTTTCCCAGATACATACTAATAATGCTTAGTTTTACTTCATTTCAATTCACTCTAAAGATGAAATTTTTTCTGATTTAGCAATGCTATTAAATTAAAATTTTAATGTAAATTAATACAAACTGTAAGTAATGAATAGTAAAGTGCCTTTCCTCTTGTTTGTATTAAAAAGAAATTTATGTAATGAGAAATAAATCTTTGTTCATTTAATGCTTAAGTTAATACTCATTTAAAATTTTGCAGATAAGTGTATAAAGCCTGTGAAGGAACCCAAACTGGAATATAGGCTTAAATGTCATTTTCTTAATATAATGACAAGATTCTATACATGTCTATTCTATAACAACAAAAGAGGTGTTTTCCCATTTGTTTTCATGTATCCTAACAGGAAACTGATGCTAAACTCAGTAGGGTAATTGAGGCGTTCTTTACAAAGACGTGGGAAAATATTGAGGACGACCAGAAAGCAGGGTCCTCTGAGGCCAGCCCCACAGAAAGCTACACCACCTCTTCTGCGGGGGCACAGGGCTGGGCGGCGGGCTAAAACCTGAGCCAACTGCCAGATAGAAAGTGACGGCTGGCGGGAGCTGTGGCCATCCACAGATGTGGCCATCCATAGAAGGTCATGCAGTCCAGGTGGACTGGCAAGGATGGAGATGGAGGCAGGTAACAAGAACACTCCTCCCTCCTGTCTCACGATGCACTCAGTCTGCAGAAAGACTGAGTGTTCACTGCAGCCTGGTATTTAATTGATACATATTTTTATTACTGGATAATTCATCTTTTCTAAAGTTTAGCATTTACTGCTCTTCCACTTTCTTTAAATCTTTTTCCATCCAAATATTTTTCCTATTTTATTTCATTTTTCACTCTTTTTTCTCAGGATTTGTATGATATATACATACTTTAAATATAACTCTATATTAACTATTATTCTGTCATAAATGTTTTTCTTAGTTTGCCATTTGATCTTTAATCTTTTGCAGTGCCTTTGATGTACAGAGGTTATATTTTGTGGGGTTAAGTATACTGGTGGTGGTTTAGTCACTAAGTTGTGTCTGACTCTTTTGACCCCATGGACTGTACTGCCAGGCTCCTCTGTCCTTGGGATTCTCCAGGAAGAATACTAGAGTGGGTTGCCATATCCCCCTCCAGGGGATCTTCCTGACCCAGGGATTGAACCAAGGTCTCCTGCACTGCAGACAGATTCTTCACTAACTGAGCTGAGGGAAGCCTTAAGTACACTAGGACTCATTATTTCTTCTGGATATTTTTTTAAAATTATAAATATCTTTCTTAATTATTTATTAGCCTAATATACCTGTAGACTTTTATGATATCTATGATTGGAGTATAAACATAAGCATAGATACTTAAAACAGCTCAGAATATTCATTCTTATGAGGTTTGATAAAAATTCCAAGGAGTGTATTGTGCATGTGTGTGTGTGTATGTGCTTGTTTATATAGATAATTAGCCCAATGAATTTTAAAATAATCTATTCCTTTTCATTTTATTATATGTATCACACCAAGAGTCTCTTTAAAGATAATGTAAATTGTTTAATTGATCCACTTATGCCAGCATCGCACTGTTTTAATTATTATAGATTAATCATTTGGGGCTTCTGATAAGGCAAGTCACTTTGATGCCTGTTTCTGCTCAGTGAGGCTCATCTTTTACACTGAATCCTTCATTCAGTTCCATCAATTATTTCCCACACAGAGAATGTAAATCCAATAGAGATTATGTGTTGAGAAATCTGGGATGTAGAGTAAGAAAATGGAACTATTTGCAGAATACTTTATGCAAACTCAAAAATGTACCTCGTCCAATTTGGCAGTATAAAGCCCTCCTCACATTGCATTTATGTAAATTGGCTTAGGTAATCAAATCACCTGTAAGCCTCTTTAAATTGTCATTCATAAAGGCAAAGTATAAAGTGGCTTTATATCTATCATAAAATATGTGTGAATAATTGTTTGGTTTGACTTCTGTATGTTTCTAATCAATAGAATGTAGTTTTGAATTGAGAGTTAAAGGCAACCCAAACGTGGGAAGAAAATTATTACCTAGCTTCAGTTCTGATTCACATTAAGGCAGAAGTTATTTCCACACTTTTTAAAATAAGTGCTAACATGTCCAGAAGCTGTGCCTGCTTCCGTGATGAACATGTTTTCTTGCTGCACCGTGGGGAACTGGGCTCGTGAACGCACAACATTCAACAGCTCCCTCATTCTCTGGGCCACCTGCGAACTTGCTGTAAGCAACAGAAGCGATGATGATATTTTTGTTTCTTCACCCACTAAATTACCTTCATGCCCCAAATGCCCTAATTGGTATTCTGTTCCTCAAAGCCAATAGTTGATTTCCATAAGGAAATGAAAATGCAGCTGGGGTTGTCCTCACAGGTACGTGAGTCTTACGACATGCTCTCTGCCCACCACCTCTACTCAGAACTGACACCACGCGCAGCATCACTTGATGGAGCTCCCATGTTAAGACTTGTGAAATCCAGTTTAATTTGACTAATTATCCTTCTGACAATTCATTAACAGTTTCTTTCTTTATCCCCCTCCACTTGAGACACCTTTTACAAAGTCTCTTATAAATAAACACATGTGATTTGTCATTCTTATGATACTGACAAAAACAACTGGATTTAAAGATGAAGTTTTGGGTGTGAGAAATGGGAGGAAGGCAGGAATGAAAACGAATGTTTAAGAATGCAGAGAAACACGTGCACACAGAACAAATCAGCCTGGCAGTGGTCGGTGCATGGGTTCCGGTTCATATGCTCGTTTAGCCAACAAGGAAAATCTCCTTTAAACCGAGTAGGAAATGATAGTTACCAAATTAACAATTCCTTCTTCAGCATATATATGTTTTATTGCAGTGCTTCTACCATTGCATAGGTCACTTCTGACCTGAGAGCTCTTCACAATTCTGGATCTCATTAGTGTAAAAAATATACCCCCTGAGCACTGACTGGCATGATCTCTGGGCAGAAAGATCAGCTGCATGAACTAAGCAGAGTCTCTCCAGGAGCCTCTGAGTCGCCGTGCTATGCAGACAGCTGATGCTTGAGAGATCTGTCAGTAAGAAAACCAGCTGATGCATTGGCTCTGAACTAGTGTGGCACAGGCACACTTTAGAAGGGTGAAACGCTAGGGTCTCTACCTCTGAAGAGCCCAATGGCCACACCGGGCTCCTATCATGTAACCTCACAGTTTCTTCACAAAAGCTGACTGCCTCGCAGCCCATGCTGATTCTCCAGGTTTAAAGCCAGGACATTTTGTGTTATTTGTAACAAACTAAGGACTCAGCCTCACCTGCGTTTCCTGCTTGTTCTATACTACTTACAAAAGTATTTTGTGATCCATGAGTCTGTTCAATGATTGATTTACCATGTTTACAAGCATCTATTACAAAGAAGAACTGATGACAGGTGGCAGAACTTCAAGGAGAAAGAATACAGTCATTCTCTGGCCTCCGAGCTAAGCATCCTGCCAGGGAGACAGGTACATTAAATAAGAAATTATGGTAACAGTTGATAAGTACTGTGATAGAATTTGAAGGGGCTGTAACATGTAGCAAGATCACATAACCTAGTCAAGTGGGACCAGATAATATATTTGGTAAACACTAGTTGGGCATCATTAAATGAATAAAATGACATTTAAGCTAGTGCCTGAAAGATGATTTGGACTTGGTTCAGTGGAAGGGTGACAATGTAGGAGTAGGAATGGTGATCGAGACAGGCACAGGGATGAGTAGGGGAGGGAAAAAGCTGTCTGAGGAACTGAAATAAGGTCAGGACAACTGTCACCAGGGATGTGCCTGGGGGAGGGGTCAGACTAGGGCTGGACAGGGGGGCCATGGAAGTCTTCCACTTCAAGTCAAAGAAGCTGACGTGCATCTTTATGTATCCTGATGATTACAGAACTCACAAGGTGCCTACTAAATAAGAGTAGACTTGCTTTTGTATTACTGAGAACATCAAGTTTATAAATTTCTGAGCACTAAATGAAGGTGTCATGTGAAAATGCATGGCACACAGAAGGTACTCAATAAATGTTTAATGACTCTGAAACTGAATGACTTGGCCAAATAGAAATTATAACTTCATCCATTTGTAATGATTTTGCAATGCACATATGTGCAAATTTCCTTATTTATCATCTTAGCAAATAATATTTTATCTTTAAAAACTGTTCTTTAACCTTTGGCAAAAGTTTAATTTCAAAAAACTTAAAGGCAATGAAATAGATGATTGCATATTTCCATTGCAGTGAGCTATAATTATAAGCACCTTGAATGGGAGCACTATAAATAAAAATAACTCATCAGGTTGCTTTTACAACCTGAGAAATGCAGAGTAATTAAGCCAAGAAATTAAAATCTGTAAAATTAAAAATGTAATTCTATACATCAAATTTAGCAATGATTTTCAAGGAACTGATAGATCTCCCAGTTCAAACAGCCTAGTTTGGTTAAAATGTAGTCAATGACTAGTGTTTTTGCTGTTTCAAACACTGTCTTCCATTAGCAAATTCACAATTTAAATTTTCAAGTCCCCTTGATTTGAATAATCCACATAGTTCAAAAACGTGTGTATGTTTCTGGCAAAGGCTTTGCAAGAGTGGTTCTCATTAAAGCCATCTCATAGTACGATTTGTATTGTGAAGCAGTCTTCCTAGTTACAGAAACACAGGCTATTGCTGATGATAAATTATTCATGATATTCTACTTTAAAATGTTATGGTTAAACCATTACAAGCTATGAAATACATATAAGGGTGCTTTTTCTATGTGTACTTGTAGAACACAATACAAACACAGGTCTTGATACAGAAATATAAAGGAAATTAGGAATTGATTATAATTAGCACACCATTGTCCAATTGTCCTAGTCTATGAAAAACTGATGCAGATCATGAAAAACAGGAATATCAAATATTAAGGGGTTTTTTAAGAAATGAAGGTTTTCACTCAGACCTCCCAAGAACACCATTCCTGGTGATACGCAGTAAGTGAAACACAGATAGAACAACAGAAGAATAAAGGTCTGATTATTGACTTTGACTTTGTGAACAGCTACATAAATAGGAACTATACCAATAAATTCTGTTCTTCTACCTGTTGTTAACTGCTCCCCTCTTTTCCCCTGTTACCTTATATGAACAATGGTATAGCAATGCAGGGGCCCTGAGTTCGAACTAGATACCACACATGCCCCAGCTAAGACCCAGAAAAGCTAAATAAATAAATGAATGTATAAATAAATAAATATTTTTTAAAATAAATAAAAGGGTGAATTTTGTTTTAAAAAAGAAAAGAATCAGCATATAAGAAATGTGTCAAGAGAAAGAGCTGAGAAAGGAGACTAAGGAGAGAAGGTAGAATATATTGGAGACTTACAAGGAATTTCTTGCTAAATAACAGGATATTTTCTATCCTAGTGCAGTTAGGTTCACAAATTCTCTGGTATGTTAGGATGAGCACAGAACTGTACTTTAAAGAGTTCTGGCCATGACTTCTGCCTTTTACTCTGAGAAGTCACAATAATTCTGTGTCTCTAAGCCCCGTTTACTTGAACAGTAAATGCAATAACTATAATACAGAGAGTGGCCATGGGATCATGTACAATGTTTTGAACAAAACTAACTCTTCATAAGTGCTCAGTAAATGTGCATTCCTCATTTTCCTCTTCAGTATGTTATCTCACATTCACTTCAGTTCAGTTCAGTTGCTTAGTCGTATCTGACTCTCTGCAACCCCATGGACTGCAGCACGCCAGGCTTCCCTCTCCATCACCAACTCCAGGAACTTGCTCAAACTCACGTCCACCGAGTCGGTGATACCATCCAACCATCTCATCCTTTGTCGTCCCCTTCTCCTCCTGCCTTCAATCTTTCCCAGCATCAGGGTCTTTTTCAAGGAGTCAGTTCTTCGCATCAGATGGCCAAAGGATTGGAGCTTCAGCTTTAGCATCTGTCCTTCCAATGAATATTTAAGACTGATTTCCTTTAGGATTGACTGGTTGGACCTCCTTGCAGTCCAAGGGACTCTCAAGAGTCTTCTCCAACATCTCAGTTCAAAAGCATCAGTTCTTCAGTGCTCAGCTTTCTTTGTAGTCCAACTCTCACATCCATACATGACTACTGGAAAAACCATAGCTTTGACTAGATGGACCTTTGTTGGCAAAGTAATGTCTCTGCTTTTTAATATGCTGTCTAGGTTGGTCATAGCTTTTCTTCCTAGGAGCAAGCCTCTTTATTTCATGGCTGCAGTCACCATCTGCAATGATTTTTGAGCTCCAAAAAATAAAGTCTGTCACTATTTCCATTGTTTCCCCTTCTATTTGCCATGAAGTGATGGAACTGGATGCCATGATCTTAGTCTTTTGAATGTTAAGTCTTAAGCCAGCTTTTTCACTCTCTTCTTTCATTTTCATTAAGAGGCTCTTTAGTTCTTTGCTTTCTGCCATAAGGGTGGTATCATCTGTATATCTGATGTTATTGATATTTCTCCGGACAATTTTGATTCCAGCTTATGCATCATCCAGCCCAGCATTTGACATGATGTACTCTGCATAGCAGTTAAACAAGCAGGGTGACAATATACAGGGTGACATACTCCTTTCCTGACTTGGAACCAGTCTGTTGTTCCATGTCCAGTTCTAACTGTTGCTTCTTGACCTGCATACAGGTTTCTCAGGAGGCAGGTCAGGTGGTCTGATATTCCCATCTCTTTAAGAATTTTCCACAGTTTGTTGTAATCCACACAGTCAGAGGCTTTGGCATAGTCAATAAAGCAGAAGTAGATGTTTTTCTGGAAATCTCTTGCTTTTTCTATGTTCCAATGGATGTTGGCAATTTGATCTCTGGTTCCACTGCCTTTCCTAAATCCAGTTTGAACATCTGGAAGTTCTCAGTTCACATATTGTTGAAGTCTGGCTTGGAGAATTTTGACCATTACTTCACTAGCATGTGAGGTGAGTGTAATTGTGCGGTAGTTTGAACATTTTTTGACATTGCCTTCCTTTGAAATTGGAATGAAAACTGACCTTTTCCAGTCCTGTGGCTACTGCTAAATTTTCCAAATTTGCTGGCATACTGAGTGCAGCACTTTCACAGCATCATCTTTTAGGTTTTGAAATAGCTCAACTGGAATTCTATCACCTCTACTAGCTTTGTTCATAGTGATGCTTCCTAAGGCCCACTTGACGTCACATTCCAAGATGTCTAGCTCTAGGTGAGTAATCACACCATCATGATTATCTGGGTCATGAAGATCTTTTTTGTATAATTCTTCTCTGTATTCTTGCCACCTCTCCTTAATATCTTCTGCTTCTGTTAGGTCCATACCACTTCTGTCCTTTATTGAGCCCATCTTTCCATGAAACTTCCCTGGTGGCTCAGACAGTAAAAGTGTCTGCTTGCAATGCGGGAGACCCGGGTTTGATCCCTGGATGGGGAAGATCCCCTGGAGAAGGAAATGGCAACCCACTCCAGCACTCTTGCCTGGAAAATTCCATGGACGGAGAAGCCTCATAGGCTACAGTCCATGAGGTCGCAAAGAGTCAGACACGACTGAGCAACTTCACTTTCACTTTCACTTTTGCATGAAATGTTCTGTTGGTATTTCTAATTTTCTTGAAGAGCTCTCTAGTCTTTCCCCTTCTACTGTTTTCCTCTATTTCTTTACACTGATCACTGAGGAAGGCTTTCTTATCTTTCCTTGCTATTCTTTGGAACTTTGTATTCAAATGGGTTTATCTTTCCTTTTCTCCTTTGCCTTTCACTTTTCTTCTTTCCTCAGCTATTTGTAAGGCCTCCTCGGACAACCATTTTGCCTTTTTTCATTTCCCTTTCTTGGGAATGGTCTTGATCACTGGCTCCTGTACAATGTCACAAACCTCCGTCCATAGTTCTTCAGACGCTCTGTCTATCAAATCTAATCCCTTGAATCTATTTGTCACTTCCACTGTATAATCATAAGGGATTTGATTTGTAAAATGGTTGAATACTAAGAAGAAATTCTAAGGCATTTTCCCTACAACATGTGTGAATTCTTAGCTCTTGTTTTCCTTATTCTTTTTTTTTTATTTTTAAGATTTTTTGATGTGGACCATTTTTTTTTTTCTTAATTTATTTTTTCACTGGGTTTTGTCATACACTGACATGAATCAGCAATAGATTTACACTTATTCCCCATCCCGATCCCCCCTCCCACCTCCCTCTCCACCCAATTCCTCTGGGTCTTCCCAGTGCACCAGGCCCGAGCACTTGTCTCATGCATCCCACATGGGCTGGTGACCTGTTTCACCATAGATAATATACATGCTGTTCTTTCGCAACATCCCACCCTCACCTTCTCCCACAGAGTTCAAAAGTCTGTTCTGTACTTCTGTGTCTCTTTTTCTGTTTTTGCATATAGGGTTGTCGTTACCATCTTTCTAAATTCCATATATATGTGTTAGTATGCTGTAATGTTCTTTATCTTTCTGGCTTACTTCACTCTGTATAATGGGCTCCAGTTTCATCCATCTCATCAGAACTGGTTCAAATGAATTCCCTTTAACGGCTGAGTAATATTCCATGGTGTATATGTACCACAGCTTCCTTATCCATTCATCTGCTGATGGGCATCTAGGTTGCTTCCATGTCCTGGCTATTATAAACAGTGCTGCGATGAACATTGGGGTGCACGTGTCTCTTTCAGATCTGGTTTCCTCGGTGTGAATGCCCAGAAGTGGGATTGCTGGGTCATATAGCAGTTCTGTTTCCAGTTTTTTAAGAAATCTCCACACTGTTCTCCATAGCGGTTGTACTAGTTTGCATACCCACCAACAGGGTAAGAGGGTTCCCTTTTCTCCACACCCTCTCCAGCATTTATTGCTTGTAGACTTTTGGCTAGCAGCCATCCTGACTGGTGTGTAATGGTATCTCATTGTGGTTTTGATTTGCATTTCTCTGATAATGAGAGCATCTTTTCATGTGTTTGTTAGCCATCTGTATGTCTTCTTTGGAGAAATGTCTGTTTAGATCTTTGGCCCATTTTTTGATTGGGTCATTTATTTTTCTGGAATTGAGCTTCAAGAGTTGCTTGTATATTTTTGAGATTAATTCTTTGTCTGTTGCTTCATTTGCTATTATTTTCTCCCATTCTGAAGGCTGTCCTTTCACCTTGCTTATAGTTTCCTTTGTTGTGCAAAAGCTTTTAAGTTTCATTAGGTCCCATTTGTTTATTTTTGCTTTTATTTCCAATATCCTGGGAGGTGGGTCATAGAGGATCCTGCTGTGATTTATGTCGGAGAGTGTTTTATCTATGTTCTCCTCTAGGAGTTTTATAGTTTCTGGTCTTACATTTAGATCTTTAATCCATTTCGAGTTTATTTTTGTGTATGGTGTTAGAAAGTGTTCTAGTTTCATTCTTTTACAAGTGGTTGACCAGTTTTCTCAACACCACTTTTTAAAGAGGTTGTCTTTTTTCCATTGTATATCCTTGCCTCCTTTGTCAAAGATAAGGTGTCCATAGGTTCGTGGATTTATCTCTGGGCTTTCTATTCTGTTCCATTGATCTATATTTCTGTCTTTGTGCCAGTACCATACTGTCTTGATGACTATGGCTTTGTAGTAGAGCCTGAAGTCAGGCAGGTTGATTCCTCCAGTTCCATTCTTCTTTCTCAAGATTGCTTGGCTATTTGAGGTTTTTTGTATTTCTTGGTAGCTTGATAGGGATTGCATTGAATCTATAGATTGCTTTGGGTAGTATAGCCATTTTGACAATATTGATTCTTCCAATCCATGAGCATGGTATATTTCTCCATCTGTTTGTGTCCTCTTTGATTTCTTTCACCAGTGTTTTATAGTTTTCTATGTATAGGTCTTTTGTTTCTTTAGGTAGATATATTCCTAAGTATTTTATTCTTTTTGTTGCAATGGTGAATGGTATTGTTTCCTTAATTTCTCTTTCTGTTTTCTCATTGTTTAGTGTATAGGAATGCAAGGGATTTCTGTGTATTAATTTTATATCCTGCAACTTTACTACATTCATTGGTTAGCTCTAGTAATTTTCTGGAAGAGTCTTTAGGGTTTTCTATGTAGAGGATCTTGTCATCTGCAAACAGTGAGAGTTTCACTTCTTCTTTTCCTATCTGGATTCCTTTTACTTCTTTTTCTGCTCTGATTGCTGTGGCCAAAACTTCCAAAACTATGTTGAATAGCAGTGATGAGAGTGGGCACCCCTGTCTTGTTCCTGATTTTAGGGGAAATGCTTTCAATTTTTCACCATTGAGGGTGATACTTGCTGTGGGTTTGTCATATATAGCTTTTATTATGTTGACGAATGTTCCTTCTATTCCTGCTTTCTGGATAGTTTTAATGTCTTAAACAATGTACCGCCAGGGAAGTTCCTTCCTTATTCTTAACTTGTGCTGCTTACTAACAATTTCTTTACAACTGAGGAAAATGTTCTGCTTCATAATGCAGAATATATATCGTGTGATTTCTTGATTGACTTTATTGACTGTATTTCATACTACTTTGGTTATATTTCTCATTTTCTCAATTTAGGTGTTCTTCCATGCCATGCCATTTCAATAGTTTTGTTAAGCCCCTATGGAGTTTTACAATCAAATAGCCCTAGTTGAGATCTCAATTCTCTTTAGTGAGACATCTTGGTGGGTGTGTGCAGAGGGGAGAGGGGGAGGGGTGTGTGTCATAGAGCCAATCTAAGTGCCCATAAGAACATCTGCTATAGAAGCTGCACTTCTTCCAAAGGTGTGATGGAAGAACCATTCTCTGGTTATAATACTGAATGCCACGAATAGGTTAAAATATGGAGTTAATGTATTAACAATTAGATAAAACAGAAGTAATCCTTTATGTAGTCTAACAGTTAACTTTATGAAGAAAATATATTCTAAAATGTAGAAAAAAGATACAAATTTGCAAATTTCTTCTTTACATATCATTATAAATACGGGAATTTAAAACGTAAGTTTTAAGATGGTCTTGATGGTTTTGAACCTAAATTTCCCAAAGATAAAGCCCCCAATAATTCCACAGACCCACCTACTCATGATTTGCTCACAGTGTTTCATTGGTGCACTTGAATCTCCAAGATTCAAACAACCAAACCAAACCAACTTTAGAGACAACATGTGGCAAGATGCAGTGTAATTAGCATTGGAAATGCACTTTTAAATCATGTTAAAAGTTCAGAGGATTACTTACTAAAATGTACCAGTACAGAGTTCCTATATTCAACTATTACTGCTCTTAAAGGTTGACAGAGTCCGTGATGATTGTTACTACCATGACGGGCTCAGTCACTTGGTCGTTTCGACTCTCTGGATCCCAGGCCTGGCCACCAGACTCCTCTGTCTATAGGATTTTCCAGCTAAGAGTACTGGAGCGGGCTGCCATTTCCTGCTACAAGGATCTTCCCAACCCAAGGATCTAACCCAAGTCTCTTGCATCTCCTGCATTGGCAGGCAGATTCTTTACCACTGTGCCACCTGGGAAGCCCCTATAATCATGGCAGGTTCTGAGATTTATCAGACCCCAACCTGTTTTGAAATTTGTATTCATTAAAATATCTCCAAATGGAAATTTCAAATTGAAATGCTTATTTCTGAAGTAATGAATGAGGTTATTAAACTCCACTTCCCTCTACCATCTACCTGGTGGACATTAGAAGTTTATGCTGAAAGGAAATTGAGCATGTCATTCAAAAAATAAATATTTTAAATGACATTTGAAATTTTTTTCAAAATACTAATGATATTTCCATCAGTTAAATACCTTCAATCTTGTCTTTTAAATTATATTTATTTTTAAAATCCCAAAATAAACCTGTGCATGTACACATGTCTGTGTTCTGTGTGTGTGCATGTGTATGCCAAATCTTGTAACTACTGGTCTTTTTAACTTCAGACATCAAAATGATTCAAGAATAGGAAAAATATGTGTATAAGAAAATATCCTAATTTAAACTTTAATACTCTCATACACCTCATTATTTCTTTTATAAGCACAAGTTTTATGCTCAGTGATTATTTCATCCCACCAGAAGCATGAGAACAGATAGATTCAGTTCTTAACAACCATCTGGGGTTGGATATCAGTTTGAGGACTAGATACACTGAACCTAGCTTTCCACCAAGCAGATAATTTTGCTTCCACCAAATAATCTAACCAAAACTCTAAGCACAGATCATTGTTTTAAAGAATTACTTAATGACCCTCTTGGTAAACTTCTAAGGAAATGCACTGAGTAATTAAATTAAAAGTACAACAATTTACGGGTCTGTGATTCTGCTGGGGATTTTGTACAGGAGCTAGAATCCCTTACTCAGTCTAGCTAGGTCAGCATCTTACTCCGCTGGCATCTTGGCTGACTTCACATGCCATTTACACACACACTTGTTCTTGGGCTTTAGCTCTCACTGATTCGGAACAGTCCCTTTTCTGCACCTCCCCTTTTTGACATTTTCTGCATCCTCCCCTGTAGACTTTATTCCTCTTGCTTCTTTGCTCAGTTTCTGAAATCTATAGGAAATCATGTATTTAAAGTACACTACATGGATCAACTGGCATTCTTTGCAGAGTTCTTTCCAATACGAAACTCACAGTTTTTCTGACAACGTCCAAAATAAAGTCTGTATATTTCTTAAAAGTCCATCATCTGCACTTTGTCCCTGATTGGTAAGAACATTTCTTTCAGCAGTCTTGGTTAGGGTTTATAGCAGAAAGTCCTGGGGAGGATCACTTCTCTTCTCCTACTCTCAAAGGAAAAAGATAACCATCTAAAAAAAAAATCTGGCTTCTCTTGCACATTCATTTTTCTACACTTATAAACCTCCTCTTATGGCCACAGTGGAATACCGGATTATAGTAGCCGGGTAGAAGTGTCCCCTTGGCGCTTTTAAAAGTTCACTCCTGAAATATGTGGGTATTTGGATTTTACCAAGTCATTTGAACAAACTCTTCATTCAGACTGACAAAATGGTGAAATGTGGACTCAGTACTCTTTAATGACTTTGCATTTTAATTTATCTACCATTTGCCAAAGCTGCTGGATTGATTTTCACCATGAGGGACATTTACATTTTATGA
Organism: Cervus canadensis; assembly: GCF_019320065.1. Lineage (NCBI taxonomy): Eukaryota > Metazoa > Chordata > Mammalia > Artiodactyla > Cervidae > Cervus > Cervus canadensis. Next base: position 61,565,181 of record NC_057403.1, read on the forward strand.
CTGGAGACTCTGGCCAGTGCTGGACCTATTCAGAATTTGTACTGATGATGTGAATTAGAATACAGAGAAAAATACGTACAACAGTCAAGAAAATACAAGAAAAAATACCTTATAGAACTGAATCTACTAAAATAAATTGTTGAGATAGGTTTATATAAAATAATACAAAATAAAATATCATAGCTAGTAGGCTATTAGCTACTTCTCCATTTTTGTTGACTTCCCAAATTCTACGTTACATTTAAAGACCAATTCATCTTGCTAACAACTGTTGAGCAATGACATAGGTTACTCAAGGCTGTGTTTTGAGAATTAGCTATTGGTTCTTAAGTCAGACTGCTTGAGAATAGATTCTGGATTCCATTCTTACCAGCTGTGTGAATTTATTCAAGCTCCTTAACCTCTCTGTGCCTTGGGTGATCTTACCAGTATCTATCTTATCTGGTTCCTGGGAGAAATAAGTAACATAATGAATGCAAATCATTTGAGTAATGCCTGGCAGATGGTGTGCGCTCAGTAAGTCCCAAGGATTATTGTTATCTTTTCTTATTATCTTTTCTAAATAGCCTTGCAAATGGGATATGCTTTCCTCTATATTCAGGCTTAAATTTTATCTTCAATAAAAGTGATACAGTAAGGGAAATCCTCAGTTACCTGAAATTCCTTTTTAATTTTTATTTGAATATTAGTTTATGTGTTCACACATTATTGATGAATTGGGAGGTTTCCTTAAATGAAATCCTACACTTGAGCACTGTGAAAAGAAATGAGTGATTCAAGAGAAAATTAGATTAAATCCTTAAATTAAATCCCATATTTAAAAAAGATCCTAGTAGAAAATGTACCAGTCTGGTTTGCTATTAAGATCTAATATTTTCCTAACTGTGTAGTAATGGGGGTTGGGGGAACTTCCCTTGGCAGTCTCATGAAAAGATTTGGATAAACAACTTAACTAGACAATGTGATTAAGGCCGCCTCAATAGCATCAAAATCACTCCAACTTAATTCTACTCACTCAAAGAAAGAAATGACTTCATTTCTAAGTTAATACAAGTTTCCTTTTTAATGTAATAATTGGCAGACAATATTATTTGGCTTGCTATGCAATAAGCCTAAATCTACTTTCAGGGTTACTAAATCAGTGGGATCTTCAAAGCCATGGAGAACAAGAAGGCACAATTGTTTTATTTTTTCTCAGGCTTTCCTCTGTGACTTGAATGTCCAAATCATATTTACCAAGTGATTTCTGTATTGGAAAGGTAATTTTTAAAAATCATGATTTTATCAGAAAAGATTGAGAACTTAAGTTAATAAGGTAAAGGAAAAAAGTGAACCAAAGTAAGATGCTTTATTTCCATTTTATCCACTTCTTATTCCTCATATATAAGAGGAGAAAAATGGATATTTACACTGAATGAGTATCAGAGAGTTTGACACGTTCTCACCTAAATATGTCTTTAACAGAACATTTTTAGAATTCTTTTCTAAACATCCACAAACATTGTCCTAAATCAGTGGTTTATTTCTAAATCTGTGAGCCCTGTGAGAGGCAGACTTTGCATCTCCAGGCAGCTGCCTCATCAAGCACTCAATGGACATGAACTAACCCCTCTTTAAATCAGGAGGTGGGCTGCAGAATAACTTTACCAAAGGTATGCAGAGGACTTTAAATATCTGAAGAACAATTGATACAAATGTGTTATACGGGTACAAAGTAATAACAATATTTTAGAACTTGGATTTATCTCTGATCCTAAACAGAACATAAAACCCCAAAAAGAACCCTTTAAAATAAGAATCAAACATGCTGTCCTACGGAGGAAAGAAAAAGAAATACACACACACACGTCCCTCTTCTTCAAGGCATCTCAGTTTTTCACTTCAACAAATGTCTCAAATATCATGCACTGTCTGTAACTATTTTGTCACCATTCATTCCTCTGCAATACTGAAAACTGAATTTTTATCTATCTGTATGTGTTTATCATTCCACTATAGCATCTCTCAGGGAAACAATGCCTTCCACCAATCAAGGTCTTTTCCCTCTTCCTCATTCTATTTGTCCTCTCAGTAGGAAAACATGGTAGACAGCCATTCCCTAGTCTTCCCAACTCTCTTTTACCTTATTTCCCTTCTTGCAACTGCCCGGACACACAGAAAATTCTTTATAATTCAGTGTAAGTTGCTTGCTGAAGCTACTTGTTAGTTCTTCTCTGATGCCAAGTAACCCAGATGGAGCGCAGTGGACCAGCACCAGAAAAAGAGTTTGAAGTTTGGAACCACTGAGTATATACCTTGAATAGGCTGAGTAGTCTCCAGAAAAAGAAACATTTTCAAAAGGAAGTGACTAGAATATTGGCGTCAAAAATATATTGTCTTAGCCAAGGAGAAATCTTGGCTAAGACAAAACATTCTTTGGCTTAACCAATTTCTTAGCCAATTAACCCTTGGCTAAGAAAATCTCTGTTTCCCCTTGGCCAAGACAAAGTTTATTTTATACATACTTGTTCAGATGCTCAGTGGTGTCCGACTCTTTGCGACCCCATGGACTGCAGCACGAAAGGCTTCCCTGTCCTTCACCATCTCCCAGAGCTCGCTCAAACTCATGCCCATTGAGTCGGTGATGCCATCCAACCATTTCATCCTCTGTCCCCTTCTCCTCCTGCCCTCAGTCTTCCCCAGCATCAGGGTCTTTTCTAATGCGTCAGCTCTTCACATCAGGGGGCCAAAGTATTGGAGCTTCAGCTTCCAGGCATCAATCCTTCCAATGAATATTCAGTGTTGATTTCCTTTAGGATTGACTGTTTTGATCTCCTCGAAGTCCAAGGGACTCTCAAGAGTCTTCTCCAACATCACAGTTCAAAAACATCAATTCTTTGGCACTCAGCTTTCTTAATGGTTCAACTCTCATGCATACATGACTACTGGAAAAACCATAGCTTTGACTATATAAGACTTTGCCAGCCAAGTCTCTGCTTTTTAATATGCTGTCTAGGTTGGTCATAGCTTTTCATCCAAGGAGCAAGCGTCTTTTAATTTCATGGTTGCAGTCACCGTCCACAGTGATTTTGGAGCCCAAGAAAATAAAGTCTGTCACTGTTTCCATTGTTTCCCCATCTATTTGCCATGAAGTGATGGGACCAGATGCCATGATCTTAGTTTTTTGAATGTTGAGTTTTAAGTCAGTTTTTTTTCACTCTCCTCTTTCACTTTCATCAAGAAGCTCTTTAGTTCCTCTTCACTTTCTGTCATAAGGGTGGTGTCATCTTCATATCTGAGATTATTGATATTTATCCCAGCCATCTTGATTCCAGCTTGTGCTTCTTCCAGCCCAGCGTTTCTCATGATGTACTCTGCATATAAGTTAAATAAGCAGGGTGACAATATACAGCCTTGACGTACTCCTTTCCCAATTTGGAACCAGTCCGTTGTCCCATGTCCAGTTCTAACTGTTGCTTCTTGACCTGTATACAGGTTTCTCAAGAGGCAGGTAAGGTGGTCTGGTATTCCCATCTCTTTAAGAATTTTCCACTGTTTGTTGTGATCCACACAGTCAACAGCTTTAGCGGAGTCAATGAAGCAGATGTTTTTCTGGAACTCTCTTGCTTTTTCTATGATCCAACAGATGCTAGCAATTTGACCTCCCGTTCCTCTACCTTTTCTACATCCAGCTTGAATATCTGGAAGTTCTCAGTTCACGTACTGTTGAAGCCCAGTTATACACACTGGTAACATGCTGAAACATGGACTTAATGCTCAAAGCTCTGTGTGCCTCTTCACCTCACTGTCATCTTCATCCCCATCTCCCACCTCCTATTATGGGAGACTGGACTGCCTACCTGTTTTCCTCTTTGCTCATCCTAGCCCCAGGCTATTTCTCCCCTGTGACCCCAGTTGGCTAAGAAGTTTTCCTATCCTTTCTGCTGACTCTCTTACTGAGCCTGTAGGTCTCAGATTACCTGTGACTTCTGCAAAACCTCCCAGGCCAGCCCCAAGTTGATTCATGCATCTTCCCAATGCTACATTGATATCCCCTATGCATCTCTATGGTTGTACTTGGCCACACTTCATCAAAGCCCTGAATTTCATGGCAGTTTGTCCCAAAGCTGTGAGCTCCTAAGAGTACTTGTGGTTTCTTATTTACCTTTGTGTCCACTGGGTGGAACATCAGACATATAATAAGTGTTCAGTAAAATCTGAATCAATAGATGGATGAATGAACAAATATCACATTTAAGAATCCTGATGACACTAATATTTTCTTTTCTTAATTGAAGGATAATTGCTTTATAGTATTGTGTTGGCTCTGCTATACATCAACATGAATCAACCATAAGGACACATATGTCCCCTCCCTCTTGAAACTCCCTTCAACCTCCTACTTGATCCCACCCCTCTAGGTTGTCACAGAACCCCGGTTTGAATTCCCTGGGTCATATAGCAAATTCCCACTTGCAATCTATTTCACACATGGGAATGTACATGTTTACATGCTACTCTGTCTATTCATCCCACCCTCTCCATCCCCCTGCCATGTCCACAAGTCTGTTCTCTATGTCTGCGTCTCCACTGCTGCCCAGCATATAGGTTCATCAGTACCATCTTTCTAGGTTTAGTGATCCTGATAATACCACCCTGAAACTTGTCATCAATGAAATAAAGTTTACTAAACACAAAATAATTTTTGAAACTCATAAACAGTTCACCATAACCTTATTAACATACACTACTTTGTTTCTTTCTTCAGTTCAGTTCAGTTGCTCAGTCGTGTCCCACTCTTTGTGACCCCATGGACTGCAGCACGCAAGGCCTCCCTGTCCATCACCAACTCCCGGAGTTTACTCAAATTCATGTCCATTGAGTCAGTGATGACATCCAACCATCTCATCCTCTGTCGTCTGTCCCCTTCTCCTGCCCTCAATCTTTCCCAGCATCAGGGTCTTTACCAACGAGCCAGTTCTTCACATCAGGTGGCCAAAGTATTGGAGTTTTAACTTCAGCATCAGTCCTTCCAAAGAATATTCAGAACTGATTTCCTTTAGGATGGATTGGTTGGACCTCATTGCTGTCTAAGGGACTCTCAAGAGTCTTCCCCAACATCACAGTTCAAAAACATCAATTCTTCAGCACTCAGCTTTCTTTAGAGTTCAACTCTCACATCCATACACGACCATTGGAAAAACCATAGCCTTGACTAGATGGACCTTGAATGGCAAAGTAATGTCTCTGCTTTTTAATAAGCTGTCTAGGTTGGTCATAGCTTTCCTTCCAAGGAGTAAGCGTCTTTTAATTTCATGGCTGCAGTCACCATCTGCAGTGATTTTGGAGCCCAAAAAAATAAAATCTGTCACTGTTTACATACTTTCCCTATCTATTTGCCAGTAACTGATGGGACCAGATGCCATGATCTTAGTTTTCTGAATGTTAAGCTTTAAGCCAACTTCTTCACTCTCCTCTTTCACTTTCATTAAGAGGCTTTTTAGTTCCTCTTCACTTTCTGCCACCAAGGGTGGTGTCATCTGCATATCTGAGGTTATTGATATTTCTCCCAGCAATCTTGATTCCAGCTTGTGCCTCATCCAGTCCAGCATTTCTCATGATGTACTCTGCATATAAGTTAAATAAGCAGGGTGACAATATACAGCCTTGACATACTCCTTTCCCAATACTAATTAATCAACTCTGGAAGAGACCCTGATGATGGGAAAGACTGAGAACTGGAGGAGAAGGGGGCAACAGACGATGAGATGATTGGATGGCATCATTAACTCAATGGACATGAGTTTGAGCAAACTCTGGGAGATAGTGAAGGACAGGGAGGCCTGGCATGCTGCAGTCAATGGGGTCACAAGGAGTTGGACACGACTAAGTGACTGAACAACAACAATACATTGATATTCTTACGGTGGTTTAGTCACAAAGAATCCACCTGTCAATGCAGGAGATGGGGACTCAATTCCTGGGTCGGGAAGATCCCTGGAAGAAGGAAATGGTAACTCACTCCAGTATTCTGGACAGGAAAATGCCATGGACAGGGGAGCCTGGCAGGCTACAGTCCATAGGGTCACAGAAGAGTTGGATACGACTTAGCAACAAAATAATAACAACAGTTCTTATGAAGAGGCTTACTGCACACATCATGTCACTTTGTTTACAGAGTCTCAAAGAAAGAGAGTGTGGACAAGGTCACACGTCCCTTCTCTGAGAGGGTTTGATAAATCACAGTGCTCTCGGAGCAGAGATAGTACTATAAAATATTATTGGGGCTGGAATGATGGATCCAAATTAAGGGCAACATCAATTTCTATTCAGCTAGATAACAAATTTCAACAACATGTTCTGCTGTATCAATTCATGTGCCATTAGAAAAAGCAGAGTGATTTTCAAAGTTTCATTTTATTAGTTTAGTTTTATTACTGAAATATATGAAAAATGTTTTAACCTAATATGGAGATCTAGGCAAAGTAGTCCCATTTATCTCAACATTTCTAGCAAATGTGCTTGTGTCTTAGGCTACTTTACAAAAATATGTAGCAGTGTGAATTACATTCAAGAAATAAACCAAAAAGATGAGAGATGCATGGACAACCTCCCTCATGATTGGGGCTCATTATTAGGACAGGATATCAGCAACCTAATAAAAGTCTACTGGGGCTCATTTTCAAGGAGCCTCAAATATTTTACTCTTTGAAAATATAATTAACAATGTGAAAGAGATCAAGGAAAATAAATACTGATTTGGAGCCATAAGATTAAATTCCACCTTCAAGTATCTTATTTGTTAGCTACGTCCTACATAAGTTATTTTTTCAAGCGGCAAAGGAAAAAGCCAGTTTGGTCAATGCAGGCATCACAGTGTTGGTGTTTAAAGGAAAAGTATGTCAGTGCCTTAGTTATCTAGGCAATTGCCTCAATATCATACACATTTCTATCTGCTGAGTGTTTCCATACAGCTTGTGCATCTCAGACTGAAATCACAGGCCATTTGTGTCCAGTCCACTGTAGGACCAGGTCAGGGATCAGAAGCCAGACAGAGCTGAGAACATTTCATTATCAATATGAGGAAGATATGATACAGCAGTATAAAGAGCATGATTAGGAGGGTTTTTTCCCATACTTCGAATGGGGGGTTTGTAATTGCTGCATTGAGTTGTTTACCTTACTTGATCATTTAAAGGATGCTGTTTTACAGTTTCTCAATCATTTAAAGAGTGTTGTCTTAACATAAATCATATTTACCTAGGACCAGTAACATATGGGCTTCCCAGGCAGTCCAGTGGTAAAGAATCTGCGTACCAGTAGGGAGACACAAGACATGTGGTTCAATCACTGGATTGGGAAGATCCCCTGGAGTAGGAAATGGCAACCCACTCCAGTATTCTTGCCTGGAAAAATTCCATGGACAGAGGAGCCTGGCGGACTACAGTCCATGGGGATGCAAAGAATCAAACACGACTAAGCACACACACATGCACGCAGTAACATATGGGCTTTTTAGGATTTTCCTTTTGAGCCAGATAAACACATTATTTTGTAGTGATGAACACTGGATCATGCCATCCTATAAAAAGAAACAGACCTTAGAGAAAAAGGAATGAAAAACACAGCATTGATTGGGTATAGAATTCCCAATGACTGTATACATAGTGATTGGAACATGTTCATTAAATATAATCATGGTATAATTTGTTTCTTAATGAAATATTAGAGGAAGGCACTAATAAAAGAACAATGAGCAAGATGGGAGGGAATGTTATTTAGGTTTTATCCGCATAATCAAAGAAACAGAACTCCTCTATACATGAGAGAATTGCAGAGAACCAAGTACAAAATTACCAAAATAATATTCTGACTTTTTTTTTTTTGGCTACTTGCAAAAAATGACTGATTTGTTTAATTTCAGCAAAGCAACCACTCTTAAAGTTTGTATTCCTCTTTTGCAAAGAGGAGAGCAGTAGAACATAACTCACCAAACCAATTGGAATGAATCACAAACTGCACAGATCTTGTTAAAAATGAAAAACTATTGCATCTAAGTGAATAATATAAAAGCTGAATCATCTAGTACAGTTATAGTGGCAAGCTTTAACACAGTTATAAAGGTAATGAATTTCCTTTTATTTGGTTAAAAACAAAACAAAAATATAGAAATTGTATATTAAAAAATTCTCTTTTTAATTGTATAGATGTTCTTGTAAAACATAATTAAGTCTATCTTTTTTTAAAATTTTTATGGTCAGAGAAGGTTTTATTAAGAAAAAAATCAAGCAAAACTGAACATTTCAAAAAATAAAAATCATTCCCAAAGTCTCAGTATCGAGATCCTATCACTATTTTCAGTAACCTGTATATAAAATTCTAAGCATATTTGTGGGGGGGGGGAAGATATCATAATAATGAACTACAAGAAATAAACTGCAACTAACTTTTTTCTCACTTAATATTATATAAAAGCCTTATTTTAAAATAAATGCAAATAGGCCTACCTACTTTTCTTCAGACTGTTAGTGTGATACCCATAGTAATTTATTTAACTTGTGTCCTCTTAATGGAATACTTAGTTCAGTTCGATATATTGCTATCACCTAATAATGTTATAGTAGATATCCTCCTATATGCTTACATTGCATGTGCATTTAAAATTTTGAAAATTGTCAAATCAGCAACATTTGTCATCACTGAGAATTTTTACTTTAAGCTTTGCAAATTTATAGGCAAAAGCAATGTCATGGTTTTCATCTACATTTATTATTGGGACATCAAATGGTCTTTTCAGATAATGTTGGTAATCCTTCTGCCAAATTTTCTATCATTTCAGTCAGTATTTTGTGGGAACTTTTTATGTATTACAGATTTATATGTTATATATCATTTATGTAATGCATGAAATCCTCTGGGGAAAGTCATGAAATCCTACGAGGGAAATACTATTATGGATTAAATGTATGTCTCCCTCAAAATTCACATGGTGAAGCCCTAACCCCTCATGTGACTGCACTTTGAGTTTAAAAGTAAGTAATTACAGCTGGATGGAGGTTCATGACATTGTACAGGAGACAGGGATCAAGACCATCCCCATGGAAAAGAAATGCAAAAAGGAAAAATGGTTGTCTGAGGAGGCCTTACAAATAGCTGTGAAACAAAGAGAAGTGAAAAGCAAAGGAGAAAAGGAAAGATATTCCCATTTGAATGCAGAGTTCCAAAGAATAGCCAGGAGAGATAAAAAAAAAGCCTTCCTCAGCAATCAATGCAAAGAAATAGAGGAAAACAACAGAATGGGAAAGACTAGAGATCTCTTCAAGAAAATTAGAGATACCAAGGGAACATTTCATGCAAAGATGAGCTCAATAAAGGAAGAAATGGTATGGACCTAACAGAAGCAGAAGATATTAAGAAGAGGTGGCAAGAATACACAGAAGAACTGCACAAAAAAAGATCATCATGACCCAGATAATCACAATGGTGTGTGATCACTCACCTAGAGCCAGACATCCTGGAATGTGAAGTCAAGTGGGCCTTAGAAAGCATCACTAAGAACAAAGCTAGTGGATGTGATGGAATTCCAGTTGAGCTATTTCAAATCCTGGAAGATGATGCTGTGAAAGTGCTGCACTCAATATGCCAGCAAATTTGGAAAACTCAGCAGTGGCCACAGGACTGGAAAAGGTCAGTTTTCATTCCAGTCCCTAAGAAAGGCAATCCCAAAGAATGCTCAAACTACCGCACAATTGCACTCATCTCACACACTAGTAAGGTAATGCTCAAAATTCTCCAAACCAGGCTTCAGCAATACGTGAACTGTGAACTTCCAGATGTTCCAGCTGGTTTTAGAAAAGGCAGAGGAACCAGAGATCAAATTGCCAACATCCGCTGGATCATCGAAAAAGCAAGAGAGTTCCGGAAAACCATCTATTTCTGCTTTATTGACTACGCCAAAGCCTTCGACTGTGTGGATCACAATAAACTGTGGAAAATCTGAAAGAGATGGGAATACCAGACCACCTGACCTGCCTCTTGAGAAACCTGTATGCAGGTCAGGAAGCAACAGTTACAACTGGACATGGGACAACAGACTGGTTCCAAATAGGAAAAGGAGTACATCAAGGCTGTATATTGTCACCCTGCTTATTTAACTTATATGCAGAGTACATCATGAGAAATGCTGGGCTGGTGAAGCACAAGCTGGAATCAAGATTGCCGGGAGAAATATCAATAACCTCAGATATGCAGATGACACCACCCTTATGGCAGAAAGTGAAGAAGAATAAAAGCCTCTTGATGAAGTGAAAGAGGAAGAGTGAAGAAGTTGGCTTAAAGCTTAACATTCAAAACTAAGATCATGGCATCTGGTCATCACTTCATGGGAAATAGGTGGGGAGACAGTGGAAACAGTGACAGATTTTATTTTTGGGGGGCTCCAAAATCACTGCAGATGGTGACTGCAGCCATGAAATTAAAAGACGCTTATTCCTTGGAAGGAAAGTTATGACCAACCTAGATAGCATATTAAAAAGCAGAGACATTACTTTGCCAACAAAGGTCTGTCTGGTCAAGACTATGGTTTTTCCAGTGGTCATGTATGGATGTGAGAGTTGGACTGTGAAGAAAGCTGAGCACCAAAAAATTGCTGCTTTTGAACTGTGGTGTTGGAGAAGACTCTTGAGAGTCCCTTGGACTGCAAGGACATCCAACCAGTCCATCCTAAAGGAGATCAGTCCTGGGTGTTCATTGGAAGGACTGATGCTGAAGCTGAAGCTCCAATACTTTGGCCGCCTCATGCAAAGAGTTGACTCATTGGAAAAGACCCTGATGCTGGGAGGGATTGAGGGCAGGAGGAGAAGGGGACAACAGAGGATGAGATGGCTGGATGGCATCACCGACTCGATGGGCATGAGTTTGAGTAAACTCCGGGAGTTGGTGATGGACAGGGAGACCTGGTGTGCTGCAATTCATGGGGTCGCAAAGAGTTGGACACAACTGGGCGACTGAACTAAACTGACTGAAGGTCCAATGGGTGGGGCTCTGATTCCATTGAAGTAAAGTCCTAAGTAGGGATACCAGAGAACTCAATCTCTGAGCATGCACCAAGGTAAGGGCATGTGAGGACAAAGCGAGAAGGCAACTGTCTGCAAGCCAGGAAGACAGCCCTTCCAGAAGACTAAACTGACCAGAATCTTGATGTTGAAATTCTAGCCTCCAGAACTATAAGAAAATTAATTCATAGCATTTAAGCTACCTGCATGTGTGCTTAGTCATGTCTTTTTGACCCCATGGACTGTAGACTGCCAGGTGCCTTTGTCCATGCGATTTTCTAGGCAAGAATACCAGAGTGGGTTGCCATTTCCTACTCCATTAATCTACTTAGTATATCATATTTTGACCAGGTTTTGCTATTTTTATCATCTCAGACCACTGAAATCTTCTGGATCAGAATTCAGTTACAAATTGGTGAGCATATTAGCTTTCTGTGCTACATAACACACTATAAACGAACTTAGCAGTTTAAAACCACACTCATTTATTCTCTCATGGTTTCCATATGTCAGAAATCCAGTCACAGCTTGCCTGGGTTCTCCATTTCAGGATCTGACCAAGTAAAGTCCAGGTATCACACAGAGTTGTGTTCCCATTAGAGACTCCAATGGAGAAAGATATGCATCCACTCTCAAGATGTTAGTATTATTCATCTCCTTGCAGCTGAAGGACTGAGGTTTTTGTTTTCTTTCTTTCTGTCAACCCAAGGTCATTCACAGCTTCTAGAAGCCACCCTTCTCACTATATGGAAGTTTAATTCTTCAAAACAGTGATGGAGAGAGAGTATGTTCCTTACCTCAATGAGAGCTCAGTCCTTCCTTTAAGAGCTTTTATCTGATTAAGACTGGCCCATCCAGGAATATCTGCCTTCTGATTAACTTGAAGTCAACTATTTGACACGTTAATTATACCTGCAATAATCTCTTCACCTTTTCCACATTCTATTGTCCAGAAGCAAATCTCAGTTCCCTCTTACACTCAAGGGAGGATTTCACAAGGCATGAACACCATGGCAGGAATCATGGGGATGCCCTGGAGTCTGTTCCTCAAACTGAGTATTTTGAGGTTTCCTTTGACTATAAAATCCTTGCTTCTTCCCACTAACTTTTGGCCATCTGGATGAAAATTTAGAGACAGAGAATATGAGTGGTCACTCAGGAGCTAAGGAGGAAGAACAGAAAGGATATAACAAGAGGAAAGAGAGGCGATTGGAGAAGGGGAGAGACACCCATGCAGGGATAAGTAGAAAAGTCATGTGGGAGCAATGGCTTTATATGAAAGAAAAAGAACTGAGTTTTACCTCTCTCCAGCCCTATATCCAGCCTGTCTTACTATGTGAGAAAATCACACAAGCTCTTCTCAATTTTATTTTTCCTCTATGCCAATAAGACACCCAGTTTTTCTTGCCAACGACAACACCGTCGTGGTGCGTCTTGCCTATCCTTCACACTTCAACTTGAGGTAGGCTGGGACCTGCAACCCTTTACTACAGTGCTTGCACCTGGACAGACGTCTCTTCCAGGAACAGAACAGAAATTCTAAGGGGTTGAAAATAATAACACATGGGGGTAGCTGGCTCAATTTATGAACAATAAGATACAAAAAGGCCAAAAGCCAGCTGCCACTTTTGAAGTGCTGGCAGCAAAAGCAGAGTAATATGCATGATCCCTGCACACAGTCCCACCAAGCGGGTGTCAGACCACCTACGCCACTCCTCCAGCCCGACCCGCAGGTGTGCCCCTATCCTCACCCCATTTAAGGGACCAACTTGCCTCCTCCTTGGGGAGTGAGCAAGGGTACCTGTTACTCACAGAGCAAGTCCCAATAAAGCCTGGACTAAACTTCTCATCTGGCCTGTTATCAATTTCCATTGATTAAAGAGTTCAAGAACCCAGGTCAGTATCAAGCTGAAATGAGAAGTTATACTCTCTAGCATCCGTTTGTTTCTTCCATACTTATGACTAGAAGGATGGGCCTCATACATGTAAATCAGAGTTCACCTGGGTCTCCCGGTCTCTTGAGACTAGTACCAATTCCTGAAGCTACATCTTGGGGTAACAGAGAACTTTCTCCAATGTCTGCACAGACAGCAAGTGCTTCATTCTCAGGCCCCCTCTGCTTTCACATCGTTCTCTGCAAGTCCCTCTTCACATCCTGAGGTTACCAAAGTCAAAGGTAGTTTTAAAGAAAGAGGCAATGTTTGAAGGGTGTGTTAACATGACAAGAAGGAATGCAATTTGCTTCTTTTTTTTTTTACATTAAAAAAAATTTTTTTAATTTATTTTTATTAGTTGGAAGCTAATTACTTTAAACATGAAAAACCTCTTAAAATGTGTGCTAGCTTCCCTTCACCTCATCCCTCTCCCCTGCCAGTCCTCACAGAAAATAAGTTCATTGGATCCCTTTTTTCTAAGTCTGTTCATTCATTTATATCTTGCCCACCTCTTTTCCAATCAGAAAGAAAAAGACAAAAGAGTTAAAAAGTCATCAGACAATGGAGAAACAGACATAGAGAATAGACTTATGGACACGGGGAGTGGGGAGGAGAGGATGAGATGTATGTAGAGAGTAACATGGAAACTTACATTGCCATATGTAAAATAGATAGTGAACGGAAATTCGCTGTATGGCTCAGGAAACTCAAACAGGGGCTCTGTATCAGCCTGGAGGGGCGGGGTGGGGAGGGAGACGGGAGGGAGGTTCAGAAGGGAGGGGATATATGTACACCTATGGCTGATTCGTGTTGAGGTTTGACAGAAAACAACAAAATTCTGTAAAGCAATTGTCCTTCAATTAAAAATAAATTAATTAAAAAGTTTTTTTTAAGTCATCAGCTTTCCTCCTACTGAGTAGCTCCTGATGGTGACTGCGCGCTCTGGACAGTCATGTCCTGTGATCTCACCTCCTAGCTTAAGGCGTCTACCAGGATGCTTCCCTCAGAATATCTCCTTCCCTCAATGGAAACCTCATCCTTGCTGTCAAAATAATAAAAGGTCCACATTGGTGGCCCAGTTACCATCTTCCTAGGCCAGAGCTCTTGGAGGATGCTTACTCAATTTGTCTCACTCATCTTAGGAACTTCCAGCTCCCATTCTGTGTCCAACAAGCCTTGTATATATATGTGTTCTTGCAACCATTACAGGAAAATTATATTGCATGCAAGTTCACACAGTAAATAATATATTAGTGTGACCTGGTTCCATATTAACTTGCAGGAACTTATATTTCCTTCGTTGTTTACAGGACTTAAGGAACATGGAACTTCAAAAAAATAACACAAAATACAGCATCATATTATACCATAGCCCACATTCCCACACCTACGATGTTCAATACAACACATTGTGTATGGCATGCCGCATCTCAGAACACACCATGTATATAACACATCTATATAACTCCCACTGTGTCACATGCCACCTTGAATATCACACCCCATAACCTCTATGATTCTCACACACCACACGGCACCACAGAGCATAGCGCACCCTGCACTACCGTCCACAACAGACCACATTGCCCAACCACACAACACACCCTACCACTTCCAACCCACACCCCACAGCAGCCATCACAACACACCACACACCACATCAACCCGCCCCACACCAAATGCACAAACGTAAATCATTCAAATGCTGTGCGCTTGGCACTGGCTCAACATTCAGTCAAAAACAAACGGAAACATTGACCTTCAAGGCTATCTCATCCTGCTACAGCTTCATACTAGAATACTGACCTAAATAAAAATTAGTGTGGACCTCAGGGACAGATTTTTACGTCCATGCTTATAAAATACATGAATACTTAGAATGAAAACTGTAGTTATGTAAACAAGCTAGAAAACTGAAATGGGAGAGGAAAAAAATTAAGCTGAATCCTGATCATTTGTCGGTGATCAGAGTGACTTTTAAGATCATGTGTTCATTTGTCCCCCAGTCACTCTTCTCAGACCAGAGAGTATTTATCCAATATATTGTAAATATTACTTTGCTTGTCTTGTTTTCCAACCCACTTGATGAGGACAGGAATCAAATGTTTTGCCCAGAATTTTTTCCAGCACTTGACACACAGTAGGCGTTCACATAGTTTTTATTGATTCACAACCTTGAGGAGAGGGATTAACTTGTTATTGAAGTTATAAAAATATAATTTTGAGATGTATCTATTCTAAATTAAATAATATTGTTAGGGGATTTTCAAGCCTCTTTCAAGCCTTTTTCAAGCCTTTGCTCACTCATTTATTTTCATCCCCTTCAAATTTCATGGGAAATTTTAGGGCATTCAGTTTCAAACAGAGTTGTGTAACAGATTTCAAATCAAATAAAAGTAGCTTTCTCTGTGATTTAAAAATGGATAAGTTTCTAATCAATTATGCATATAGTTCACTTGGCTTGTCCTTCATAGTGTAGAATTTCTAATGGTGTTTAAAGTTGGGAAAACCATGAACAGCCTCTCTACCATATGCTATCGTTTTCTTTAATTACAGTCCTATTTGGTTTCTTAATGAAGTAAAAATAAAATCCAATACATAAATGTTATGATATTTAGGGATATCTAATTCATGTTCTCATCCTGTGACTGATTTTCTTCATGAAGAATTAGAGTGGGTTAAGTCCTTTAAAACCAAATATATTCTAACCTACCTCAACATATCAGTTTCCAAATAATTGTATTTATATTTTCAAAGACATTCAAGTATAGCATCTTACAGCTCCTATGAGCCCTAAGCACAGGTATCTTCATGAAAAGGCAATCAATGTAATTCATCATGCACTTGAATTTGAAAAAAGCCCAGTCCAAACTGCACATTAACTCTAAAGGCAACTATACCAATTCTTATTTACCACAAAAATATTTTTTTCTGTCACCTCATTCTGTTCATCTTTATGAGTCAGTGAATGGAAAATGAGATACTAGATATTACAAATAAAGTATCTTTAATAAATTGCAAGATTTGAAGTTTACATTTCCTAGTATTAAACAGTGATTATAACTATTTTAGTTTGAGTAATGATATATCAGACTAGGTTTTTGAAATTTTGCACTTAAGAACATTTCAAAGAACCATAGTTTGAGAATATCTGAATACATGAGATAAAGATGAAGTAAATTGTTTTTTCATTTTGTTCCTCTTGATGTAACTTTTAAAAATCTCCCTGAGAATGGCAAGTGAAACTGACTAGCATACATGTTTTTACTTCAATATATTATGTCATAATACACATGTCAATAGAAGTATTGCACAGAATTCTACAATTTTTCCCTGTGATTCATGTCCTTGTATAGCCTCTTCTATTGAAAGTGGGAGGTATATGACAGAATATGATTAGGTTGTATTATATGGCACAATTGACTTTTAAAAAAGGATATGATCCTCCCTGGATCTAACCTAATCAGATGAGTCCTAAAAATAGACAAGGTTCTTCCTGGAGAAAAAGATTTAAAACACATGAGGGAAAACTGAAAGAGTCTCTGTTGGTGGCTTTGAAGATGGAGGCAGCCACATGGCAAGTTAACCCAAATGTACCAAATCCTAAAAGAAAGAATAAAAACTATAAAATGCTTTAAATACTACAAAAAATAAAAAATAATACATAGGAGAAAAATATCTATAATTGGGCTTATGCAAAACTCTTTTAGACACAACATGAGAAACACCATTTATAAATGATAAGATGAATAAATTGGACTTTATCAAAATTTAAGACTTTTATGTTTTAAAAGATACCAACTAGATAATCTAAAAACAGGAATCAGATTAGTAGAAATTATTTGCAAGACAAATATCTCATAAAAGACTTGTATCAAAAACTACAAAGAATTCTTAAAACCAGGAAATATGAAAACCTGATTAAAAATGAAAAAAAGTTGTAGAATTGATATTTTACCCCCAAAAAAGACAAATTATGATTAATAAGCATTATGTTAAGTGGAAAAAGTCAGACATAAAGACAATACATTATACATTTCCATTTATAGGAAATGTTTCCACACATAGGAAATATCTAGAAAAGGAAAATCTATAGAGACATAAGCAGATTTTTGTTTGCCTAGCACTTGGAGTAGAAACAGAAATTGACTCCAAATGGACACAAGGAAACTTTGGGGGGAGATGGAAATATGCAATTATGAAACTATCTGCAAAACTCTGTAAATCTGGCAAAAAAAATATATTGTGCACTTAAAATGGGTAAAGTTTATGGTATGTTAATTTACTGTTGTTGTTCAGTCGCTAAGTCATATCCAACTCTTTGTGACCCTGTGGACTTCAGTACACTAGGCTCCTCTGTCCTCCACTATCTCCCAAAGTTTGCTCAAATTCATGTCCACTGAGTCAGTAATGCTATCTATTTCCTCCTCTGCTGCTCCCTTCTCCTTTTGCCTTCAATGTGAATTATACCTCAATAATACTGCTTCAAAAAAAGTAACCACACAGGTAATAGATACTACACAAACAGTAACTTGCAAATGTTAGCATTTCTGTCTCCACAACCAAGGCCATGCTACACAGTTCCTGTAAATATACCAAGGTCCATGAGATGTACTTTTGGCCTTGGAGTCTCTAAAGTGTTTTCCTGTAGCTGAAGCATTTTGGATTTCTTTTGCTTGTCACAATTACCAACACAGGATATGTAGATGAAAGCGTACTGAACTTGTGGGTCACAGTGTTAACAATACTATTTAGGGGTATGGTGCACATGCTTAAAGACTGATTCCTGGCTAATAGCCTGGGGTGGGAGGAGAACAATTACATATTGAATTAGACTGAAAGCAAAACCTTTATTATTAATACAGGCAGAAATTTATATTGACAATCATGCCAATGAAAGGAGTCGGTTGAGATAAGTTCATTGATCCAAAGTACAACATGATTTTTTGCAAATACATTTATATATTTGCAAAGAAAGAAATCTGAAGTATTTCCTTCTCTTGAGGGATACTATTAATAATAAATATTGTTAGTAGTCTATCAACAGAAGTATCAATTAAACATACCTTAGAGAATTTGCTAGAAGTTTCTCTTTGCCTCTGACATTAAGCAGGCAAACTCTGACTATTCTGCTTCTAGCTTATGCTGAAAATACAAATTAGGTCTGATTGAATAACAGTAAATTGGAAAGCTTAGTTTATAGCTTTCAAAATCATATTTAGCCCTGTTAATGTGTCCCTAGGGCAAATTCCCTTCAGGGTATATTAAATTTATATGGTATTAAATAATGACTTGTGAATTGCAAGCTACGTGTATTAGCAATAGAGAAAAAAAGTAGACATAATATTGAAATCACATTACATGAGATGTGTTTCCTGTATTTTCAGAAACCAGTATAATTTTTTTCTTGATTCCATGGGTAATGAAGCAGTTGAATACTTACAAATAAACTGCCTATGTTTATCTGAAAACCTGCTCTTTAAAAATAGAAATTCCTATAGGACATGTGGTTTTTCAGTTTTTTCATTGTAATATTTTCCTTTAAATCAACTCATATTAATAACAAAAACACAATAAACTAAAATATCATGTACAATAATTGACACCAAAACATTAAGCTGAATTAGAATTACTATATCTCACTAACAGTAGGTTTCAAATGTACATTGGTTTGGTTAAAGATAAAATTTTGTTTCCTACCTCAAAATAAAGCAATTTTGAAAAAAAAGTGGTAAATATTTTAGTAGTGCATAATTATACCTCACAATTGATAAACTTGATAAAAAATGTTACAGACCACATAAAATTCGGCTGATAGTATATGATTGCAAAATGTAGAAAAGAGTAAAATATATTAGACTTCTATTATGCTGTTAAATGACAAGTTGTCTGGAGTCTAGAACTAGGACTTTGTTTCAAAAACAATTTCTCTTGAAATGATGTGTAAATGTATTATATAAAGCAAGGACTTCATCTTTATCTTCTCTTCTATGTCTGAAGTAACACCTTTTTCAAAGATTTTTATTTTCAAGCTCTTTATGTGGATATGAATTAGATCTATTAAAGTATTAAATACAAAAGAATAGACTACTGAGCAATTATTTTCTCACTCCTCATATGATCTGGGCTTTGTTACAGGCAAATAGCAAAATTACTCTGACTGTATCTCTCAATGTTGGTCTCCTGATTACATGCAATGGCTGACCCAAAATGTTCTGCTTTAACAGGGGGAACCATTTCCTTCTGCATGACAATGAACTATAATTTGTGAGCAGATAAATCATGGAAGAAACTATTGGGGACATTTGTTAGAAACTGGTGATAAAACCCTCCTGTAGCGCTATTGGCCTCAGAACTGAAGTATCCTTGAAATATATACTCATACTCAATAATAAAAGTATACAGGATAAGTATGGTTCTTGACCTAAAATTTGCTAAGCAGGCTATTGACAAGTATTGTGCATTCAGCATAATTGATGCTCTTGCTGCTGCCACTGTTCTAAATTGCAATTACAAGACCTATAAAACAGAGAGACTCACTGATGTTCAAATTATCCTTCAGCTCAAAAATATTTTTTAATTTAATTCATTCCATTTTAATCACAGTCAAAAATTAAATAGACATAAACCAGAAGTTTGAAAAACAGAGAAGAGTTGATGAAAACTTTCAAGAGTCACAGAGCACCTGCATCTCACAGATTTAACTATAAGAACTTAAAAACTACATGCTTATATATTTGTTTAATAAATAATTTTGTAGAATTACTGCTATACATAAATAAATAAGAACTCCAGTTTGGAAAATGGCCAACCTCACCTCTGAGAACAACCTTCTAATTAGAACAATTAGAAAACTGCAAGAAAAAAGTTAACAAATTATGTGTGAAGGCATCAAATAATTAAGGAGATAATAAAAAAAAATTAAAGGGTGAAAGCCCAGCATAAGAAACTCAGTGAGATAAACCCAAAATTAAAGTCCATATTTATCATAGAAATTGATGTTGACTTTAGAAGTGCCTAAAAACAACACTTTTGACAGATTTACAAGTTTAGGAGTATGAAAAAACAATTAAGGAACTTCCAAGTAGAGAAAAGCTTGGTAAATCACAAAGGCTTATCCAATAAGAAAAGGATATTAAAAAGTAGAGACACTCCTTTGCCAACAAAGGTCCATCTAGCCAAAGCTATGGTATTTGCGGTAGTCATGTATGGATGTGAAAGAAAGTTGAGCGCCAAAGAATTGATGCTTTTGAACTGTGGTGTTGGGGAAGACTCTTGAGAGTCCCTTGAACTGCAAGGAGGTCCAACCAGTCCATCCTAAAGGAGATCAGTCCTGGGTGTTCATTGGAAGGACTGATGCTGAAGCTGAAACTCCAATACTTTGGCCACCCAATGCAAAGAACTGATTCATTGGAAAAGACCCTGATGCTGGGAAAGATTGAGGGCAGGAGGAGAAGGGGATGACAGAGGATGAGATGATTGAATGGCATCACCAACTTGATAGACATGAGTTTAAACAAGGTCTAGGAGTTGGTGATGGACAGGGAGGCCTGGTGTGCTGCATGCAGTCCATGGGGTCAAGAAGAGTCGGACACGACTGAGCAACTGAACTGAACTGAACTGAAGCTAGAAATATATCAGCCTTCATTAGATCAATGATTTCTTGTGACCCTACCTTTCATTCAAAGCAAACTTAAAACCTCTCTGCAGAAAGAGTATATTTTTCTAGGGTGCAAATTAATTTGACAACTTCTTATTCACAATATACATCACTGGAGGTTTTGCGTGTGTGTGTGCTAAGTATTTCAATCACGCCTGACTCTTTGAGACCCTATGGATAGTAGCTGGCCAGGCTTCTCCATCCATGGGATTCTCCAGGAAAGAATACAGAAGTGGGTTGCCATGCCCTTCTTCTGGGGATCTTCCCGACCCAAGGATCAAACTCGACTGAATATTTTAAAAAGTAGGTATTAGCAGATTATTCAGTTCAGTTCAGTTCAGTCGCTCAGTCGTGTCCGACTCTTTGAGACCCCATGAATCACAGCACGCCAGGCCTCCCTGTCCATCACCAACTCCTGGAGTTTACTCAAACTCATGCCCATCGAGTCGGTGATGCCATCCAGCCATCTATCCTCTGTCATCCCCTTCTCCTCCTGTCCCCAATCCCTCCCAGCATCAAGGTCTTTTCCAATGAGTCAACTCTTCACATCAGATGGCCAAAGTATTGGAGTTTCAGCTTTAGCATCAGTCCTTCCAATGAACACCCAGGACTGATTTCCTTTAGGATGACTGGTTAGATCTCCTTGTGGCCCAAGGGACTCTCAAGAGTTTTCTCCAATACCACAGTTCAAAATCATCAAGTCTTTGGCACCCAGCTTTCTTCAAAGTCCAACTCTCACATCTATACATGACCACTGGAAAAACCACAGCCTTGACCAGATGGACCTTTGTTGGCAAAGTAATGTCTCTGCTTTTTATATGCTATCTAGGTTGGTCATAACTTTCCTTCCAAGGAGTAAGCGTCTTTTAATTTCATGGCTGCAGTCACCATCTGCAGTGATTTTGGAGCCCCCCAAAATAAAGTCTGTCACTGTTTCCACTGTTTTCCCATCTATTTCCCATGAGGTGATGGGACCAGATGCCATGATCTTAGTTTTTTGAATGTTGAGCTTTAAGCCAACTTTTTCACTCTCCTCTTTCACTTTCATCAAGAGGCTTTTTAGTTCCTCTTCACTTTCTGCCATAAGGGTGGTGTCATCTGCATATCTGAGGTTATTGATATTTCTCCCGGCAATCTTGATTCCAGCTTGTGCTTCCGCCAGCCCAGCGTTTTCATGATGTACTCTGCATATAAGTTAAATAAGCAGGGTGACAATATACAGCCTTGACATACTCCTTTCCCAGTTTGGAACCAGTCCGTTGTTCCATGTCCAGTTGTAACTGTTGCTTCCTGACCTGCATACAGGTTTCTCAAGAGGCAGGTCAGGTGGTCTGATATTCCCATCTCTTTCAGAATTTTCCACAGTTTATTGTGATCCACACAGTCGAAGGCCTTGGCGTAGTCAATAAAGCAGAAATAGATGGTTTTCCGGAACTCTCTTGCTTTTTCGATGATCCAGCGGATATTGGCAATTTGATCTCTGGTTCCTCTGCCTTTTCTAAATCCAGCTTCAACATCTGGAAGTTCATGGTTCACGTATTGCTGAAGCCTGGTTTGGAGAATTTTGACGATTACCTTACTAGCGTGTGAGATGAGTGCAATTGTGCGGTAGTTTGAGCATTCTTTGGGATTGCCTTTCTTAGGGACTGGAATGAAAACTGACCTTTTCCAGTCCTGTGGCCACTGCTGAGTTTTCCAAATTTGCTGGCATATTGAGTGCAGCACTTTCACAGCATCATCTTTCAGGATTTGAAATAGCTCAACTGGAATTCCATCACCTCCACTAGCTTTGTTCATAGTGATACTTCCTAAGGCCCACTTGACTTCACATTCCAGGATGTTTGGCTCTAGCTGAGTGATCAAACCATCGTGATTATCTGGGTCATGAAGATCTTTTTTGTGCAGTTCTTCTGTGTATTCTTGCCACCTCTTCTTAATATCTTCTGCTTCTGTTAGGTCCATACCATTTCTGTCCTTCATCAAGCCCATCTTTTCATGAAATGTTCCCTCAGTATCTCTAATTTTCTTGAAGAGATCTCTAGTCTTTCCCATTCTGTTGTTTTCCTCTATTTCTTTGCATTGATTGCTGAGGAAGGCTTTTTTTATCTCTCCTGGCTATTCTTTGGAACTCTGCATTCAAATAGGAATATCTTTCCTTTTCTCATTTGCTTTTTGCTTCTCTTCGTTTCACAGCTATTTGTAAGGCCTCCTCGGACAGCCATTTTGCCTTTTTGCATTTCTTTTCCATGATACTAAGTGACAAAATCAAGAAAGCAACAGAGAAGACAAATAAATCTGCACAGGACTCAGGTAATGGAATTATCATTAATTTTAAAATAACTGCATCATATGTTTAAAGAGGTAAAAGATCAAAAATTTTTGCATAGAACAATACAAAAGAACACAAAAAGAATTCACTTAATGAAAAATTATCAATTATTGAGACTAAAAATAGCAAATGTGCTCAATAGCAGATTATACAAACCTAAGGAGGAAATAAATTATCCAAACACAGTAAATAAAATAAAATGGCCAAACCAAGTAATAGAAGGGAAAAGAGTAAAAGTAGGGTGTAAGTTACGATGGGGGTGAAAAGAGTTCACATGTTACTGAAAAACTGAAAGAATAGAAAAACCATGGCAGAAAAAAAGATTTGCTAAGAATTTTCCAAAACTGATAACAAATTCAAGAAGCTGCAGGCAAAGAAGAGGAAGAAGGATTAAACAAACAATAATCAAACAAGTAATTATAGGCAGATATTTTTGAAAACTATTTGAATTCTTTGAAAACCAAATAAATGGGGAAAAATAAGTATTTGTGGAAATAGAATCCAGCATCTTCAAAGAACCAAGAGTAAGTCTTGCAACAAACTTCTCCACAAACAGTATGGAGACCCAGGCACAGAAGGATGTCTCCACAGTGGTACTGTTTAAGTGCCGTGAGGTGTTGTTTCTGAGTGAAAGTGCAAGAGACTGGCTGAACCTAAATGAATACTGACTGTATAAAATGATAATAATAAGGCATTGTGATATTTAAAGTATGTAATACCAAAAATAAAAATGTTTGAGAGCAATAATAGGTCGAGTTCGTATACTTCAAGAATTTCATTTTCTCTGGGAAGTATGGAAAGTTTTTAAAATATGTTAACTTTGATAAGTTAGCTACAAATGTGGCATGAATCTCTGCTTCTCTAGAAAATTATGGAGACAATTTTCAAGGATGGTATATCTTAAAAAATAATCACAGAGGAATGACTGATTCATGTTGATGTTTGGTAGAAACCAACACAATTCTGTAAAGCAATTACCCTTCAATTAAAAAATAAACAAATTTAAAATTTTAAGAAGTAAATAATTTTTAAAAACCATAGAGAAGAAAATACAAAAGAAAATATACACTTAAACTTATGAATGTAGAGGAAAAGAAACAATGAATAGGTAAGTGAAATAAAAACAGTAATTCAAAGCATATAGGTATCCAAGAGTCACATGAAAAGATGCTCAATATTGCTAATCTCCAGGGAAATGCAAATTAAAGCCACGATGAGATATTACCTCACTATCAGAAAGATAAGAAATAACAAGCGTTGACAAGGATCTAGAGAGAAAGGAATCACCTAGTACACTGTTCGTGGGAATGTAAATTGGTGCGACCATTATGGAAAACCGTATTGAGTTCCCTCAAAAAAAATTAAAAATAGAACTACCATATAATCCAGTAATTTTCCTCTGGGTATTTATCTAAAAGAAAATGAAAATACAAATTTGAGAAGATATGTGCACCCTAAGTTCACAGCAGCATTATTTACAATAGCCAAGATACAGTAGCAAGCTAAGTGTCCATCAGTAGATGAATGAATTAAGAAGATACGAAACACAATGAAGAGGGCGTCTTGAAGGTGGCGGAGGAATAGGACAGGGAGACCACTTTCTCCCCCACAAATTCATCAAAAGAACATTTGAACGCTGAGCAAACTCCACAAAACACCTTCTAAACTCTGGCAGAGGACAACAGGCACCCAGAAAAGCAGCCCATTGTCTTCGAAAAGAGGTAGGAGAAAATATAAAAGATAAAAAGAGAAACAAAAGAGTTAGGGATGGAGATCTGTCCTGGGAAGGGAGTCTTAATAGAGGAAGTTTCCAAACACCAGGAAACCCTCTCACCAGCGGGTCTGGGGGAAGATTTTGACTCTCGGAGGGCAACCTAACCGGGAGGAAAAATAAATAAATAAAACCCACAGATTACATGCCTAAAGGCAACTCACAGCAGAAAAGTACCTCAGATGCTCACATCTGCCACCAGCAAGTAGGGGTTGAAAGGAGAAGAGCTTAGGGTAAGGACAGGGCCTGAATGACCTGGGGGCAATCTGACGGAGCTAAGGAGAGAGAACAACCTGAACTGTGGGATAGCAAGAGAGAGAGAGAGAGGGAGAGAGAATTAATGTGCCAAAGCCCTAACCTAAGGCACAGCCGGCCCGTTAAGAGAACAAACGACTGAGCAACACCAGAGAAGAGCTAGCCAGCTGCAGACTGGCCCATCCCCCGCCGGAGGCAGGTGGGAGGCGGGCGCCAGCCAGAGCCGGAAAGTGGCAAACTCGGCCCCAGAGAGGGCATCCCCTACTAAACTGCAAACAGGCTTCCAGTTTATAACCAAAGACTTCCTGAGATTCTGGATGGTTGACATCCCCAGGGAGGGTTGCAGCCAGAGATCAGCTCCCCAGAAGAGACACAAGGTGCACCAGACCGGCGCGCCCAGAAACTGAGGCTGGGACCGCAGAGGGAATAATGCGCACTGCACCCAGGGAGAGTGTGCTCGTCAAGCTCCTGGTTGCCTGAGCTGCTCCGTCTGGGAAGGCACAAAACGCAGGCCCAACCGAGTCTGCGCCTTTGTGGCATACCCAAGAACCTGAACCTGAGCGGCTTAGGCCTGGGAAGTGCACACAACTCAGGGACCGCTCCCTGTAGAGCAACCTGGAGCCTGAGCAGTGAAGATGGGGAAAGCACACGCTGTGAGCGGGGGCAAACCCAGTGTGGCCGGAACACTGTGAGTGCTCTCCGCACACGCCAGTGACATTTGTCTGCATCGCCCCTCCCTCCCCACAGCACGACTGAACAAGTGAACCTAAACAAGAGACCACCTCCACCCGCCTGTGTCAGGACGGAAGTTAGACACTGAAGAGACCTGCAAACAGAAGCCAAATAAACAAAGGGAACCACTTTAGAAGTGACGGTGCAACAGAGTAAAATCCCTGTAGTTAACACTGACTACACTGGAAGGGGCCTATCGATATTGAGAAGTATAAACTGGAACAAGGAACTATATGAAACTGAACTGAACCCACACTACCCACAACAGCTCCAGAGAAATTCCTAGATATATTTTTACTTTTTTTTTTAATTAAAAAAATTTTTTTTCTTCTTTTTAAGTCCACTATTACTCCTTTAATTTTCACTTTTATAACCCACTAGTACCTTAAAAAAAAAAAAAAAGGACCCTATTTTTAAAGCAAACTTCATATATATTTCTTATACTTTTTGTGTTTTTGTTTTTTTTTAATATTGTATTTTTAAGAGTCTTTCCTCTACTCTAGATTTTTAATCTTCGTTTTTTACTATTTGATATCAATTTTGGACATTTAAGAATCCAATATTCAGGAACCATTTTTACTCAGGAATGTGATTACTGGTTTGATTACTCCCTCCCCTTTTGACTCTCCTTTTTCTCCCCCAGGTCACCTCTATTTCCTCCCTCCCCCTTCTCTTCTCAACCTAATTCTGTGAATCTCTGTGAGTTCTGGGCTGCAGAGAACACTTAGGGAACAGAGTACTGCCTAGATCTGTCTCTCTCCTCTTGATTCCCCGCTTTTCTCCTCCTCACCTCTATCTCCTTCCTCCCTCTCCTCTTCTTCATGAAACTATGTGAACCTCTCTGGGTGTCCCTCACTGTGGAGACTCTTCTAACCATTAACCTAGAAGTTTTATGGAAGTTAACACATATTAACCTAGTGCTGTATGGATGGAGAAGTCTTGAGGCTACTGGAAGAATAAGACTGAAACCCAGAGGCAGGAGGCTTCAGCCCCAAACCAGAGAATACCAGAGAACTCCTGACTACAGGGAACATTAATTAATAAGAGATCATCCAAAAGCCCCCATACCTACACTGAAACCAACCACCACCCAAAAGCCAATAAGTTCCAGAGCAAGACATACCATGCAAATTCTACAGCAATGCAGGAACATAGCCCTGAGTGTCAATATATAGGCTGCCCAAAGTCACACCAAACCCACAGACATCTCAAAACTCACTACTGGACATTCCATTGCACTCCAGAGAGAAGAAATCCAGCTCCATGCACCAGAACACCAGTGCAACCTTCTCTAACCAGGGACCCTTGACAAGCTAATCCTCCAACCCCACCCACTAGGAGGAACCTCCACAATAAAGAAGAACAACAAACTACCAGAATACAGAAAGGCCACCCCAAACACAGCAATCTAAACAAGATGAAAAGGCAGAGAAATAACCAGCAGGTAAAAAAAAAAAAAAAAAAAACATGAAAAATGCCCACCAAACCAAACAAAAAGGAGGAGATAGGGAATCTACCTGAAAAAGAATTTAGAATAATGATAATAAAAATGATCCAAAATCTTGAAAACAAAATGGAGTTACAGATAAACAGCCTGGAGACAAGGATTGAGAAGATGCAAGAAATGTTTAACTAGCACCTAGAAGAAATAAAAAAGAGTCAATTAATAATGAATAATGCAATATATGAAATCAAAAACACTCTGGAGGGAACCAACAGTAGAATAACGGAGGCAGAAGATAGGATAAGTGAGATAGAAGATAAAATGGTGGAAATAAATGAAGCAGAGAGGAAAAAAGAAAAAGGAATCAAAAGAAATGAGGACAACCTCAGGGACCTCTGGGACAATGTGAAATGCCCCAACATTCGAATCATAGGAGTCCCAGAAGAAGAAGACAAAAAGAAAGGCCATGAGAAAATACTCGAGGAGATGATAGTTGAAAACATCCCTAAAATGGGGAAGGAAATAGTCACACAAGTCCAAGAAACCCAGAGAGTCCCAAACAGGATAAACCCAAGGCGAAATACGCCAAGACACATATTTATCAAATTAACAAAGATCAAACACAAAGAACAAATATTAAAAGCAGCAAGGGAGAAACAACAAATAACACACAAAGGGATTCCCATAAGGATAACAGCTGATCTTTCAATAGAAACTCTTCAGGCCAGAAGGGAATGGCAGGACATACTTAAAGTAATGAAAGAGAATAAGCTACAACCCAGATCACTGTACCCAGCAAGGATCTCATTCAGATATGAAGGAGAATTCAAAAGCTTTACAGACAAGAAAAAGCTGAGAGAATTCAGCACCACAAAATCAGCTCTTCAACAAATGCTAAAGGATATTCTCTAGACAGGAAACACAGAAAGGGTGTATAAACACGAACCCAAAACAACAAAGTAAATGGCAACAGGACCATACCTATCAATAATTAGCTTAAATGTAAATGGGTTGAATGCCCCAACCAAAAGACAAAGACTGGCTGAATGGATACAAAAACAAGACCCCTATATATGCTGTCTGCAAGAGACCCACCTCAAAATAAGGGACAACAAGGGAGAGTGAAGGGCTGAAAAAAAATACTTCACGCAAACGGAGACCAAAAGAAAGCAGGAGTCATAATACTCATATCAGATAAAATAGACTTTAAAATAAAGGTTGTGAAAAGAGACAAAGAAGGACACTACATAATGATCAAAGGATCAATCCAAGAAGAAGATATAACAATTATAAATATATATGCACCCAACATAGGAGCACTGCAATATGTAAGGCAAATGCTAACAAGTATGAAAGGGGAAATTAACAATAGCACAATAATAGTGGGAGGTTTAATACCCCACTCACACCTATGGATAGATCAACTAAACAGAAAATTAACAAGGAAACACAAACTTTAAATGACACAATGGACCAGCTAGACCTAATTGATATCTATAGGACATTTCACCCCAAAACAATCAATTTCACCTTTTTCTCAAGTGCACACAGAAACTTCTCCAGAATAGATCACATCCTGGGCCATAAATCTAGCTTTGGCAAATTCAAAAAAACTGAAATCATTCCAGTCATCTTTTCTGACCACAATGCAGTAAGACTAGATCTCAATTATGGGAAAAAAACTATTAAAAGTTCAAACATATGGAGGCTAAATAACACGCTTCTGAATAACCAACAAATCATAGAAGAAATCAAAAAAGAAATCAAAATATGCATAGAAATGAATGAAAATGAAAACAAAACAACCCAAAACCTATGGGACACTGTAAAAGCAGTGCTAAGGGGAAGGTTCATAGCATTACAGGCTAACCTCAAGAAACAAGAAAAAAGTCAAATAAATAACCTTGCTCTACACCTAAAGCAATTAGAGAAGGAAGAAATGAAGAACCCCAGGGTTAGTAGAAGGAAAGAAATCTTAAAAATTAGGGAAGAAATAAATGCAAAAGAAACAAAAGAGACCACAGCAAAAATCAACAAAGCTAAAAGCTGGTTTTTTGAAAAGGTAAATAAAATTGACAAACCGTTAGCCAGACTCATCAAGAAACAAAGGTAGAAGAACCAAATCAACAAAATTAGAATTGAAAATGGAGAGATCACAACAGACAACACTGAAATACAAAGGATCATAAGAGACTACTACTAGCAGCTTTATGCCAATAAAATGGACAACTTGGAAGAAATGGACAAATTCTTAGAAAAGTATAAATTTCCAAAACTGAACGAGGAAGAAATAGAAGATCTTAGCAGACCCATCACAAACACAGAAATTGAAACTGTAATCAGAAATCTTCCAGCAAACAAAAGCCCAGGGCCAGTTGGCTTCACAGCTGAATTCTACCAAAAATTTAGAGAAGAGCTAACACCTATCTTACTCAAACTCTTCCAGAAAATTGCAGAAGAAGGTAAACTTCCAAACTTATTCTATGAGGCCACCATCACCCTAATACCAAAACCAGACAAAGATGCCATAAAAAAAAGGAAAACTCCAGGCCAATATCACTGATGAACATAGATGCAAAAATCCTTAACAAAATTCGAGCAAACAGAATCCAGCAACATATTAAAAATATCATACATCATGACCAAGTGGGCTTTATCCCAGGAATGCAAGGATTCTTTAATATCCACAAATCAGTCAATGTAACACACCACATTAAAAAATTGAAAGATAAAAACCATATGATTATCTCGATTCACCATTGCAATGAAAAGAAGAAGATACTTAGGAATATATCTACCTGAAGAAACAAAAGACCTATACATAGAAAACTATAAAACACTGGTGAAAGAAATCAAAGAGGACACAAATAGATGGAGAAATATACCATGTTCATGGATTGGAAGAATCAATATTGTCAAAATGAGTATACTACCCAAAGCATTCTATAGATTCAATGCAATCCCTATCAAGCTACCAACAGTATTCTTCACAGAACTAGAACAAATAATTTCACAATTTGTATGGGAATACAAAAGAACCTCGAATAGCCAAAGCAATCTTGAGAAAGAAGAATGGAACTGGAGGAATCAACCTGCCTGACTTCAGGCTCTACTACAAAGCCACAGTTATCAAGACAGTATGGTACTGGCACAAAGACAGAAATATAGATCAATGGAACAAAATAGAAAGCCCAGAGATAAATCCATGTACCTATGGACACCTTATCTTCGACAAAGGAGGCAAGGATATACAATGGAAAAAAGACACCTCTTTAACAAGTCGTGCTGGGAAAACTGGTCAATCACTTGTAAAAGAATGAAACTAGAACACTTTCTAACACCATACACAAAAATAAACTCAAAATGGATTAAACATCTAAATGTAAGACCAGAAACTATAAAAATTCTAGAGGAGAACATAGGCAAAACACTCTCCAACATAAAGCACAACAAGATCCTCCATGACCCACCTCCCAGAATATTGGAAATAAAAGCAAAAGTAAACAAATGGGACCTAATGAAACTTAAAAGCTTTTGCACAACAAAGGAAACTATAAGCAAGGTGAAAAGACAGCCTTCAGAATGGGAGAAAATAATAGCAAATGAAGAAACACACAAAGAACTAATCCAAAAATATACAAGCAACTCCTGCAACTCAATTCCAGAAAAATAAATGACCCAATAAAAAAAATAGGCCAAAGAACTAAAGAGACATTTCTCCAAAGAAGACATGCAGATGGCTATAAACACATGAAAAGATGCTCAACATCACTCATTATCAGAGAAATGCAAATCAAAACCACAATGAGGTACCATTATTCACCAGTCAGAATGGCTGCTATCCAAAAGTCTACAAGCAATAAATGCTGGAGAGGGTGTGGAGAAAAGGGAACCCTCTTACACTGTTGGTGGGAATGCACACTAGTACAGCCACTATGGAGAACAGTGTGGAGATTCCTTAAAAAACTGGAAATAGAACTGCCATATGACCCAGCAATCCTACTGCTGGGGATACACACCGAGGAAACCAGAATTGAAAGAGACACGTGCAACCCACTGTTCATCGCAGCACTGTTTATAATAGCCAGGACATGGAAGCAACCTAGATTCCCATCAGCAGATGAATGGATAAGGAAGCTGTGGTACATATACACAATGGAATATTACTCAGCCATTAAAAAGAATACACTTGAATCTGTTCTAATGAGATGGATGAAACTGAAGCCCATTATACAGAGTGAAGCCCATTATACAGACTGAAGTAAGCCAGAAAGAAAGATACCAATACAGCATACTAACTCATATATATGGAATTTAGAAAGATGGTAATGATAACCCTATATGCAAGACATAAAAAGAGACACAGATGTATAGAACAGACTTTTGGACTCTATGGGAGAAGGCGAGGGTGGGATGATCTAAGAGAATAGAATTGAAACATGTATATTATCAATTGTGCAACAGATCACCAGTCCAGGTTTGATGCATGAGACAAGTGCTCAAGGCTGGTGCACTAGGATGACCCAGAGGGATGGAATGGGGAGGGAGGTGGGAGGGGGGTTCAGGATGGGGAACACGTGTAAATCCATGGCTGATTCATATCAATGTATGGTAAAATAACACTTAAAAAAAAAAGAAACACAATGAAATATTACTGTCATACAGAAGAACAAAATTTTGCCATTTGCAACAACATGAATAGACCTGGGAGGTACTATGTTTAGTGAAATAAGTAAGATATAGACAAGTACTACATATTTCCACTTAAATGTGGAATCTAAAAAATAAAGCAAACCAACAGGAACAGACTCACAGATACAGAAAACTAACTAATGGTTACCAGTGGCAACTAGAGGGCCAAAATAGGTGAAGGGAATTAAGAGTCACACACTACTGAGCATAAAATAAATAAGTTATAAGGATGTAATATATAGCACAGGGAATATAACCAATGCATTATAATAACTTTATATGGGGTATGATCTATAAAAATAAGGCATCCCAATGCTTTAATCCTCAATCTTGTACACTGTAAATCAATCAACTATATTTCAATAAATATATACAGCACAAAACAATTGGTAGAATTAAAAGAAAATAGAAAATCCATCATTAATGTGACATTCTAATTGATCCTAGCATCTAATTACAGGAGGACATGGCAACCCACTCCAGTACTCTTGCCTGGAGAATCCCATGGACAGAGGAGCCTGGCGGACTATGGCCAATGGGGTCGCAAAGAGTCAGACATGACTGAAGCAACGTAGCATAGCACACAGTACCTAATTAAAGCAGCCAACTAAGTTCAGCAGTACTATAGAACAGTTGAACAAAAATAATTTAAAAATCGGTAAACTTAACTCATATACTGGATACTATGCTCCAAAACTTTCAGTTCAGTTCAGTCGCTCAGTCGTGTCTGACTCTTTGCGACCCCATGAAGCGCAGCACGCCAGGCCTCCCTGTCCATCACCAACTCCCTGAGTTTACTCAAACTCATGCCCATTGAGTCGGAGATGCCATCCAGCCATCTCATCCTCTATCATCCCCTTCTCCTCCTGCCCCCAATCCCTCCCAGCATCAGGGTCTTTTTCAATGAGTCAACCCTTTGCATGAGGTGGCCAAAGTACTGGAGTTTCAGCTTCAGCATCAGTCCTTCTAAAACTTTAGGATATATCTAATTTTTCCTCTATCTCCAACCACATCCTGAGATATGAAACAAGTCCTAAACTCTGAATTGATTATTATGTGTAGTAAATAATCTTGCACTAATTTAGTAACAAAGTAAGCAATTCCTATTTAACCTACAGATCAAAAAGGAATCATAATTTAAATTCTACTACACTTGTAAATGACATGTTAGTTTTAAAACACGGCCTCAACTCCCTATGACATCTTTTTCTTAACTGAAATATAGTTGATTTACCATGGTGCTGACATCTCTCTTATCAAGAAGTGAGTTCCACAGGCCTTCCCCTTGAATTTGGTCTCTGTGTTTTACCAGTGAAATAAGACGGAAGAAGGTTACTGTACCAGGTTATGGTCCCTGTTGTTGGAAGCCAGTAGGTTCTACTTTGTTCCTCTGGATACTCCCTCTTGGCCCTCAGACACCACCCTATAAGGAAGCTGGTGCAGTCTTGGCAAAGACTCGGGTGGAGATGCCCATGTGGAGGGGAACAAAAGCGCCTCCTTGTCAGCCACCTTGAGTGAGCCATTCTAAGACTGCAATCTGTTCCCATTCAAGCCACATGGCAGAGAGACAATTATAATTCACTGAGCCCTCACCAAATTGCAGACTCATGAACTAAATATGTGACTGGTGTAGAAACCAAAAACTACTTGCTATCAGCAAAATATGCTGTTTGAGGAGGGGAGGGTGGAAGAGTATGAATCCCGTGTGGTTAGCAGTTAACTAAATCAGAATCCCCAAAAAGATCTTGTTTTGGTAGGCAGGCTTCCAGTACATCTTCTCCCATCAACCGATTAGACGCCCAAATTGTGTATGACACAGCTTTCTTTTTAGCTGAAACACTAAACACATGTTTAAGGATGGCAGAATAATTGGTAGCACTTGATTGCCCACTTCCTTTTAAGAATTTATGGACATTATTTATGTGCTGTAACCTTGTACAAGTGAGTCCAAAGCCAGGGAATTCAACTCAAGAATAACTTGAAAGAGTGTGGCATAAAAGTTGGCATTCTTAATTTTCTCACATATGCAAGTGAACAAGCAACTGAATTTTTCAAAAAAAACCAAGATGATGTTGGAAAAAATAACCTAGAGTCATGTATTAATAGTAAGAGAGATCTGCTTTCATAGAATGTGGGTTAAAGCCATTGACCCCTTCATAGGGTATCTTTCATCATTAAAAAAAAAAATAAAGATGTTTGAAACTTGTTAGAAAGAAAACAAGCCCAAATTTCTAATGTCTATCTTGAACTTTCATATTTTGAAGACACAGTTTGACAAATTATGATAAACAACATTCTAAAGATTAAAAAGAGAAGTTAGAAAGCAAAAAAAGAATAAGAAAAAGAAAGTGGCTGTCAAAGATTTGGATCAGTTCCCAGCTCATCAAAAGTAGTAGGTGATGAAGATTTTCAACTGATATATGTAACTGTGTGTATACAGTTGCTCAGTCATGTCTGATTCTTTGCAGTCCCATGGAGTGTAGCCTGCCAGGCTCCTCTGCCCATGGAATTTTCCAGGCAAGAATACTGGAGGTTGAGGTACCATTTCTTACTCCAGGGGATCTTTCCAACCCAGAGATCAAATCCACATCTCTTGCACTGGCAAGTAGATTCTTTACCACTAGCGACACTTGGGAAGCCTGCTGCTGCTGCTGCTAAATCGCTTCAGCTGTGTCCGACTCTGTGCGACCCCATAGACGGCAGCCCACCAGGCTCCGCCGTCCCCGGGATTCTCCAGGCAAGAACACTGGAGTGGGTTGCCATTTTCTTCTCCAGTGCATGAAAGTGAAAAGCGAAAGTGAAGTCACTCAGTCGTGTCTGACTCTTAGTGACCTCATGGACTGCAGCCTACCAGGCTCCTCTGTCCATGGGATTTTCCAGGCAAGAGTATTGGAGTGGGGTGCCATTACCTTCTCCATGGCAAGCCTGAGTTATACCTAATTATGAACCAATGTGAGTGAAAAGTACAAGCGTGAAAGAATAAGATGAGGAATTTTCATTTATGTTCCAAGAGGGAAGAGATGGGCTCCTCGACATTATCAGCAGTTCACTGATAAATTCTGCATCAATTTCACAACTATCTCAGAGCTCTGAAACATTTCATAACTTTCAATTTAGTCTTCAGACTATAGAAACCCCAAATTTCTAGGTAAAAGTCTGCATAGTCTCAGAATTTATAATCCTTGGTTAGATTCTCTTCTCTAAATTTAAAAATATGTTGCCTCCTTTGCTCTATCCATTTCAAAGTTCAACATATTCACCACCTCCCATACTTTAGGCAGAACATAAAGGGAATTTATTCTAAATTTAAGAAAACTAGAGATAATTCTTAAATTTTCATGAAGGAAAGCAAGCTGTGTTGCTTATGGTTACACACTATGAATTTATTTGTCTTCTCTTGATATCTTCAATAGCAAAGTATTACATAATAGCAAAGTATTAAAGTACTTGACTTATATAATACTGCTAACTATATACAACCATTTTCAAAATGTGCAACAGCAGCATGATCTCTTTCATAGCTCCAACTTTGTACTTCAATTTGATATATATATTCCTATAGATTATAGACAGATATTTGGATAGACAGATAAATGGCAACTCACTTTCTCATTGTCAGTAATATCCATTTGACAAACATGCTGTATTATCTATATATTTCATATGTGTTCATAGCATGTTCATAACATGTTACAGCCCAGGACTTGTAGGCCGTTTGCTAGAGCACTTGTCAACTGCATCTCCAAACAAATGCATTTACTAAGAGTGAGTGGAGATACTTCTTATGTCTTAAGCTAATTATGCTTGATATATATGAAATGTAATTATGAAAGTGAAGGTGTTAGTCATTCAGTCCTGTCCTACTCTTTGTGACCCCATGGACTATAGCCCTCCAGGCTCCTCTGTCCATGGAATTCTCCAGGCAAGAATACTGGAGTGGGTTGCCATTTCCTGCTCCAGGGGATCTTCCTGACCCAGGGGTCAAACCCAGGTCTCCCAAATTGCAGGCAGACCCACACTGCAGGCAGATTCTTTATCATCTGAGTGACCAGGGAAGCTTGATATATATGAAATGTAATTAAATTAGAACAAAACTAAAATTGAAAAAAAATAAATCTGAGGGAGAGATGATACCTATTTCTTCCACGAAAAGTAACTTGAATGCTTTAGGAAGACACAATAAAGAAACATAATGTAATAATGCCTTCAAATTAGACATGAATGATGGTCTAGGACAAGCTGAGGAATGCAAGTAGAAAGATTTTGTTTAGAGGGCTACACAAGTCTCTTTAATGTATTACTTTAAAAAGTGCCATTCAGAGGTGGGGATGGGGAGTTGTTTAGCAGGAACAGGCTTTCAGATTTGCAAAACAAAACAGTTCTGTTTCATGACAAGGTGAATATACTTAACATTATTGAGTTGTATACTTTTTTAAAGTCAAACTAGGTATTACAGATAACAGAATTATAGGCATATTTTTCCCAAGAATTACAATCAACTGAACACTGTTCTTTAAAAAAAAAAAAAAATTGGTTCTACACAAAAAGACTCACAAATAAATAATGTGCATGTGTGTGATTTTGAGTAAACATAAAACATTAGGTTCACATGAATATTTTTATGTTTTCCTCTTTAACCAACACAATTGTGTCTAATGTTATTGTGCATAAGACACTTGCACAGGCTATTAAATCTGAGCATGCTGTCTTTCTAAACTTTGGTGAAGAGTTTTCAAATGACATTTCTTGATTGGAGTCCTAGGCTATTGAGGCAGAGTGCAGACCTGTAGCGGTGGGGGTGGGTGTGAAGGAGGGAGATGGGGGTTTGGAGAGAGGGTACATGTGAGATGCGAAGAGAAGACAGAAGACCCCAGGACTCGAAATGCAGGATTTCAATTCCTCTTTAACCAGAAAGCTCTGATCTCATTTGGAATAAACTGGGTGCTAGGTGAGAGGTCACTAGAAAACAAAAACGTCTATGGGTTTTAAAAGTTTGAGAAACATGGTCTTAAATGTCAAAAGACAGAAGATGGAATAGCACATGCCTATTATCTGCCAGGGAACTATGCTAGGCCTTTTTAAAGTGCAGGTATTGTTTGTTTAATTTTCACAGGAAATTTAAGACAGAGTTATTGCTATCTAATTTTGCTGAGAGAAAATATGCCTCAGTTACATTAATTAAGTCAGGCAGAAGCACAGTGCTTATAGGAAAAGTAAGGCACGTGATAAACAAGCCTGTTTTGTTTTGTTTTTTTCATTCACCTTTACTAATTGGAGGCTAACCACTCTACAATATTGTAGTGGTTTTTGTCACACATTGACATGAATCAGCCATGGATTTACATGTATTCCCCATCCCGAACCCCCCTCCCACCTCCCTCTCTACCCGATCCCTCTGGGTCTTCCCAGTGCACCAGGCCCAAGCACTTGTCTCATGTACCCAACCTGGGCTGGTGATCTGTTTCACCCTAGATAATATACATGTTTTGATGCTGTTCTCTCGAAACAGCCCACCCTTGCCTTCTCCCACAGAGTCCAAAACTCTCTTCATTTGAATCAGTTCTAATGAGATGGATGAAACTGGAGCCCATTATACAGAGTGAAGTAAGCCAGAAAGATAGAGACCATTACAGTATACTAACGCATATATATGGAATCTAGAAAGATGGTAATGATAGCCCTATATGCAAAACAGAAAAAGAGACACAGATGCACAGAACAAGCCTGTTTGCATACCGAGTTTTATAACTCTTCTCTGTTCCCTTTTCTAAATATAATTTAATACATTTTACTAAGTACCTTCACTAATTTCTCCACTTTCTCACCATCAGTTCTGTGGAAGGTCTCATGTTTTGCTCTGAATGAAGGTATCCTGAAAGCCCAAGCTCACCACAAACCCAGGAAGAAGGACCTGTGTTTCTAGGCAGAAAGTCAATGACTTCAGCTGGAAACTCGGGGGTTCATTTCACCGAGATAAATTTTTATAAAAACAAAATCATAAAAAGATTTCTTTACAACTTAGCTGTTTTGGAAGTAAGAAAGCTGATTACTTTCCTCTCACTGCACAAAGAGGAAAGGCCAAGGGCAAAGAACATTGCTGAAGTCCCAGATACAAGTTCCATGATGTTTAGCTTGCTGATTTACTTCCGGTTTTATAGCCATACATGCAGTTTTGTCACACAAATTTGTATATAAATTATCATCTTATAAATAAATTATTCAGAGATATAACTCTTAGAATTTGATAACTTTATGATTTTTGTTTCTCTTGGACAAATCATAGCATCACGGTTCAGCGTCTGCTCTATGTTTTTATTACTGATAGCTTTCCACTCTTGGGGGAAAAAACTGAAGTAACAAAATATAAGGGACACAAAGCAACAAAAAATAAGTCCCACAAACCCTAAAATTTTTTGTCTATATCGCTGTGCAACCAAAGATGGAATAGCTCTTTGTTCTAACACATTGCATAACGATACAGGTACATGATCTTGATGATTCGACAAAGGGAAGGGGAAAGGGCAATCTCAAACCAAAGCAAAGAATTTTGAATGTAATGCCTTCACTTGCAGTCTCACACAGGCACTGAATAAGTGCCATTTGTGGTGGGGAGGGGGGCATGTTTTAAGAAAAGAAAATAGCTTTTCAAAGGCTATTTCTCCCTTTAAATGTTGTTTAAAAGCTTTTTAAAACGCAGCTTTTTTCTTCTCCTTAGGCATCAACAGGAGATAATTGCCTTAGCATGCTTTTAAATAATCCTGTTTAAGGCACAAAGTAGCATGGAAGCCTGTGCTTGGAAAACTTTTTACTTAACTGGATTGTGTGGGTGTGGATCTGGGGTCAGACAGAGAACCTCTACAAATAACATTTCGAATTTTCTTTTAGTATGATTTTTTAAATTTTTATCTTTTAAATTGTCAAACAGTAAAATTGACTCTTTCCTTTTTTATGGTGAACACATCTGTGGATTTTAACACATATTTAGTTTCATGTTACTACCACCATGATCAGGATACAGAATAATTCTATCACCCCAGGGGGGAGGGGGGAACCCATGCTATCCTTTTATAAGTCACAACTTTCTCTTTTCCCTTAAGCCCTGGTAAACTGCTGATCCGTTCATCACATACCTCCATCTTTTTGAGACTGTCAGATAGAGTTCAACATGTTTTGTCTCTGAAGGGGATGACAGAGGATGAGATGGTTGGATGGCATCCTACTCAGTGGACATGAGTTTGAGTAAATTCCAGGAGATACTAAAGGACAAGGAAGCCTGGCGTGCTGCAGTCCATGGGGTTGCAAAGAGTAGGACACGACTCAGCGACTGAACAACAAAGGGGAAAGACCAACTTGAAAGTTCATAACACCTGAGGGGTGTCATGATTGTTTCTGCGCAGAAAATGACCTGAGGAAATGAGATCAGTTGTGAAATACAAAACTCTTGAGCCATGTATGGCAGCTGCTCCCCCATCGTTCTCTTTTTGCAAAATGCTTTTATTTGTTTTCGGCTGTGCCGGGTCTGGGCTGCGTCCGCCTTCCCTCTAGCTGTGGCAGGTGGGGCTGTGCTCCGGTTGCGGCGCACCGCTTCTCCCTGCGGTGGCTCCTCTTGCGGAGCGCAGGCTGGAGGGTGCGTGGCCTCGGGGGCTGAGGCTCCCAGGTTCTACAGCGCAGTCTCAACAGCTGTGGCGGTGGGCTTAGTTGCTCTGGGACATGTGGGATCAACCGAGATCAGGGATCAGATCCGTGTCTCCTGCTTTGGCAGGTGGATTCTTTACCACTGAGCCACCAGAGAAGCCCTCTCCATCATTCTTTAAACCCTCGGAAGGATGCATGGGGACCCAAATCAGAATAGGGGGACATCCTTCTATGGAGGCAGAGCATTCAAGTCGTGCAGTGGCTGTGAGCTATGAGATCAGGACTAGAGGCATCCACCCACTTGCTGTTGAATAACCACTGCATTAGCAGGCAGAAAAAACTCTTGGGTGTTTTTGTCACTCCGGCGGCCACTGAGCCCTGTCTTATCTGCAGCAAACCAGAACGTGTTACGGTAACGTGGATATGAAAGAAGAACATCAAGCAGCTTCATCTTAAAGCTGAAATCTAAATTTTCATTTCATTTAAATATAGTTGACCTTAAGGTTTATTAATTTTACTCTTCATTTTGAGAAATTTTAGCAAATGATATAAACCTAAATTAGCAAAAGATATTCAACTATTTTACCTTATCTTTGACAAAGGAGGCAAGGATATACAATGGAAAAAAGACAACCTCTTTAACAAGTGGTGCTGGGAAAACTGGTCAACCACTTGCAAAAGAATGAAACTAGAACACTTTCTAACACCATACACAAAAATAAACTCAAAATGGATTAAAGATCTAAATGTAAGACCAGAAACTATAAAACTCCTAGAGGAGAACATAGGCAAAACACTCTCCGACATAAATCACAGCAAGATCCTCTATGACCACCTCCCAGAATATTGGAAATAAAAGCAAAAATAAACAAATGGGACCTAATGAAACTTAAAAGCTTTTGCACAACAAAGGAAACATAAGTAAGGTGAAAAGACAGCCTTCAGAATGGGAGAAAATAATAGCAAATGAAGAAACAGACAAAGGATTAATCTCAAAGATATACAAGCAACTCCTGCAGCTCAATTCCAGAAAAATAAATGACCCAATCAAAAAATGGGCCAAAGAACTAAACAGACATTTCTCCAAAGAAGACATACAGATGGCTAACAAACACATGAAAAGATGCTCAACATCACTCATTATTAGAGAAATGCAAATCAAAACCACAATGAGGTACCATTACACGCCAGTCAGGATGGCTGCTATCCAAAAGTCTACAAGCAATAAATGCTGGAGAGGGTGTGGAGAAAAGGGAACCCTCTTACACTGTTGGTGGGAATGCAACTAGTACAGCCACTATGGAGAACAGTGTGGAGATTTCTTAAAAAACTGGAAATAGAACTGCCATATGACCCAGCAATCCCACTTCTGGGCATACACACTGAGGAAACCAGATCTGAAAGAGACACGTGCACCCCAATGTTCATCGCAGCACTGTTTATAATAGCCAGGACATGGAAGCAACCTAGATGCCCATCAGCAGATGAATTGATAAGGAAGCTGTGGTACATATACACCATGGAATATTACTCAGCCGTTAAAAAGAATTCATTTGAACCAGTCCTAATGAGATGGATGAAACTGGAGCCCATTATACAGAGTGAAGTAAGCCAGAAAGATAAAGAACATTACAGCATACTAACACATATATATGGAATTTAGAAAGATGGTAACGATAACCTATATGCAAAACAGAAAAAGAGACACAGAAATACAGAACAGACTTTTGAACTCTGTGGGAGAAGGTGAGGGTGGGATGTTTCAAAAGAACAGCATGTATACTATCTATGGTGAAACAGATCACCAGCCCAGGTGGGATGCATGAGACAAGTGCTCCGGCCTGGTGCACTGGGAAGACCCAGAGGAATCGGGTGGAGAGGGAGGTGGGAGGGGGGATCGGGATGGGGAATAAGTGTAAAATCTATGGCTGATTCATATCAATGTATGACAAAACCCACTGAAATGTTGTGAAGTAATTAGCTCCCAACTAATAAAAAAAAAAAAAAAAAAAAAAAAAAAAAAAGATATTCAACTATTTTTAACATAATGAAAGAGCTGTTGGGGTCAGTTTCATAGTATTTTACAACCTAGAAAATAAAAACATTTTAGATCCTATTTGAGACATCCTCCCCCTCCAAAATTTAATACTGTAATGATTCTAACTAGATTGTATGAATTTTAGCATTGTAAAATGTTATGCATTCCTTGTTTTAGATAGCGCTAGGGTGAGCAGATGTTCAACAATTTGAAGTCTGTTTAGAATCTTCCTACCTGCTGGGTTTAATTTCAGAAGGAAGCAACATTCTTGAAGATAGACAAAATGTTATTTGTTCTTTTATCCATGTACCACGTTGCACTAATTTTCATCATTTCCAGCCCTGTTTATGGCAGGTCATTTCTAGTATACATAAAATCTAATTGTAATCCTTAGAAGGAATAGGTAAATTCTGTTCCTGTGTCTGGTAAATAAAATATTATGAAAATCATTTGAGCTATACAGCATGTACATATTGATGCCTGGTTTTTGTTGTTGTTGTTTTACAATATTGTAGTGGTTTTTGTCATACATTGACATGAATCAGCCAGGTTTTGAGCTGAAAATAAAAACCCATAGATTTTCTACTCTATTAAATAAATGCTAAGACCTTAAGAAGAGTATTTATTCACCTTTTTTATAAGTTTGCAAAATACCAAATTAAATTATTTTATACCAATTTTATACCAATACAGATACTAGTTGTATTCTAATTTTCTGTGCTTAGATTGCCAAAATACTTTCTATGCACACACTTATGCTTATAATGAATAATGGCTGGCTTCCTTTTACTTATTCTGTTCACTTCAGTGTCTGTATTACTGAATTGATTGAGCTCTCCACTACCATGTTGAATGATGTGATGATAGCAGGCTTCCTTGTTTTATTCTCTTTCTTAAAATGAAATCTTCGGCATTTCAATATTAATAATTATTTAGCATTTTATAGATTCATACTACATAAGTTTCTTTGGAGCCCAGTCTGGTGCTCTGTGATGACCTAGGACATGGAATGGAATGAAGGCAAGGAGGGGATATATGTATGGTTATGACTGATTCGTGCTATTGTATGGCAGAAACCAACACAACATTGTAAAAAA
This sequence comes from Cervus canadensis, assembly GCF_019320065.1. NCBI lineage: Eukaryota > Metazoa > Chordata > Mammalia > Artiodactyla > Cervidae > Cervus > Cervus canadensis. Next base: position 61,607,801 of record NC_057403.1, read on the forward strand.
ACTTTTTAAATGTTTAAGATACTTAAAGATATATAAACAGTTTGCAACACCTGAACCTACTTGGATCTTGATACAAATGGTTAAAAAAATTATACAACTGGTACAATCAAAATTCTAACAAGCTATTTTGTTGATACTGACAAATTGATTTTAAAGTTTATATAGAGAAGCAGAAGACGTAGAATAACTAACACAGTATCGAAGGAGAAGAATAAACTGGCAAGATTGACACTACCCAACTCCACAATTCTCTATAAAGCTATAGTAATCAAGTTTGTGTGGTAACAGGCCAAAGAAGAAGCAAACATATCAACGGAAAAGGACAGAGTCCAAAAATAAACCCACATCAGTCAGTCAGTCAGTTCATTCGCTCAGTCATGTCCGACTCTTTCCGGCCCCATGAATCGCAGCATGCCAGGCCTCCCTGTCCATCACCAACTCCCGGAGTTTATTCAAACTCAGGCCCGTCGAGTTGGAGATGCCATCCAGCCATCTCATCCTCTGTCATCCCCTTCTCTTCCTGCCCCCAATCCCTCCCAGCATCAGGGTCTTTTCCAATAAGTCAACTCTTCGCATGAGGTGGCCAAAGTATTGGAGCTTCAGCTTCAGCATCAGTCCTTCCAATGAACACCCAGGACTTATCTCCTTTAGGATGGACTGATTGGATCTCCTTACAGTCCAAGGGACTCTCAAGAGTCTTCTCCAACACCACAGTTCAAAAGCATCAATTTTTCGGCGCTCAGCTTTCTTCACAGTCCAACTCTCACATCCATACATGACCACTGGAAAAACCATAGCCTTGACCAGACGGACCTTTGTTGGCAAAGTAATGTCTCTGCTTTTTAATATGCTTTCTAGGTTGGTCATAACTTTCCTTCCAAGGAGTAAGTGTCTTTTAATTTCATGGCTGCAATCACCATCTGCAGTGATTTTGGAGCCCCAAAAAATAAAGTCTGCCACTGTTTCCACTGTCTCCCCATCTATTTCCCATGAGGTGATGGGACCAGATGCCATGATCTTAGTTTTCTGAATGTTAAGCTTTAAGCCAACTTTTTCACTCTCCTCTTTCACGTTCATCAAGAGGCTTTTTAGTTCCTCTTCACCTTCTGCCGTAAGGGTGGTGTCATCTGCATATCTGAGGTTATTGATATTTCTCCCGACAATCTTGATTCCAGCTTGTGCTTCTTCCAGCCCAGTGTTTCTCATTATGTACTCTGCATATAAGTTAAATAAGCAGGGTGACAATATACAGCCTTGAGTATTCCTTTCCCTATTTGGAACCAGTCTGTTGTTCCATGTCCAGTTCTAATTGTTACTTATAAAGTCAAATAATCTGCAACAAAGGAGCAGAAGCAACACAATAGAGAAAAGATGATCTTTTCAACAAATAGTTCTGGAACAACTGGACATCCATCTACCAAAAAAAGAAAAATCCTCTAGAATCCAGACACACAGACACAGTTCCAATACTTCACAAAAATTAGCTCAAAATGAATCAGAGATACAACATAAAAGAAAACCTTGATGACTTTCTGTATATCAATGTACATTTGTTGTACAAAATCAATTGTATTTTTAGACACAATACTAAAGGTATGGTTCACAGAAGAAGCAATTTGCAAGCTGGAATTCATTAAAATCAAAAATGTCAAGAGAATGAGAAAACAAGCCAAAGACTGGGAGAAAAATATTTGCAAAAGGTATATCTAATAAAGGACTGCTATTCAAAATACACAAAAAACTCTTCAGACACAACAATACAGAAACAATTTTAAAATGGCCAAAAACTTTAACAGACACCTCAGATAGAAGATATCCAGATGGGAAATAAGCATATAAAAAAACATTCAACATCATCTGATATTAGGGAATTGCAAATTAAAACAATAACACCTATTACACATACAACACACCTATTAGAAAGGCCAAAATCCAGGACACCGAAAACCCCAAATACCTGTAAGGATGTGGAACATAAGATCTCTCACTCATGTCTGGTGGGAATGCAAAATGGGACAGTCACTTTAGAAGTTAGCTAGTCAGTTTCCTACAGCACTATACATAACCACACCATATGATCCAGCAATCACATTCCTTGGTATTTACTCAAACGAACTGAAACCTCTGGCCACACAAAACCTATATTTTGCACATGGAGGTTTGTAGTAGCTTTATTCATAACTGCCAAAACTTGGAAGGAATAACAATACACTGTAGTAGATGAATGTATGAATAAACTGGTATAATCCAGTCAGCACTGAAAAGAAATGAGCTACCAAGCAATGAAAAGACACAGAGGAATCTTAAATGCATTTTGCTAACTTACTGAAGCCAATTTGAAAAGACTGCATACTGTATGGTTCCAACTATATGACACTCCTGAAAAGACAAAACTATGGAGAGAGTGAAAAATCAGTGGTTGGCAGGAAGGAAGAATAAGTAGGCAGAGGACAGAGAATTTTCAGAGGAGTAAAACTATTCTGTATGTTAATACAGGTCGTTAGACATTTGTCCAAACCCACAGAATGCACAGTGGCAAATATAAGCCCTAATGCAAACGATGAGTTTTGGGTGATCATGTGTTAATGCAGGTTCATCAGCTGTAACAAAAGTACCACTCTGCGCAGGATGTTGACAGTGGGGGAGGCTGTGAGTGTGTCGGAACATGGTTATGTGGAAATTCTCAGTGTTTTCTGCTCAACTTTTAAATATTTACTATTTCTCTGGAGATTCTTTTCACATTTCACATTTTCAGTTTTCATCATTTTTATGGAAGGCACTTGTGTTATTTCAGTTCTTTGTTGAAATAGGTATTAAAAGAGGATATATTCGTCCTTTGAAGAGCCTGTATCCATATTTTAAGAGGAATGTATAAATCTGCTTCTACTTCTTCATAAATACATAAAAATGGTGATACCTTACTATGAAGTGTTATATACTGCCAAAATTTTCATTGTCCTTAGAAGTTTAATGTATAAACAAATCTCTACGTGTTTGGAGGTGTTCAATTTCTCTTTCTTTTCTCCAGCCTTTGAGGGATACCATTCAAGGTCCAGGAATGGTCCCTGGTAGATGCTGTTGTTTACATCTGCTTCAGTTAATGTCCAACCTAAAACAAGAACCCATTATCTGAATTCTTGCTTGGGTATTTATTTTTCGTATCTGAAAGTAAGATGCTTTCTTGTTTTTTGTGTGTTTATTATAAACTAAGGTCAGGATGGAGTTCTATAATTTGCTGCAGCTGTCATGCGCTGCGACAGCTATACAACATGTAAATCCCCTGGCTGCTGTTTAGCTGTGACAAAACCTGATTTTGAAAAATAAGGATACTGGACTCTAACTTTTAACCAGGCTTCAGTGTCAAGGGCCCTGATACACTTGCAATATGGAAACGTCTCATCATACCAAGGCTCCTGAACCTCAATCAGGAGGTGAGAGAAAATCAAAGCCCAGTTTTTATCCTTATTTGTGCCAATCACACCTTTGTTCATGAAAAACCCAGACAGTACGAGTAAGTGAACTATTGGTCAATCAACCCAAACTAAAATGTTAAAATTATGTCTGAGTTCTTTCCTCCCAATCCAGTCATTCAAATATCTGGTCTGAATTTAAGATGAGGAAAAAACTTTCAACAAGTTGGGAAGGTATAGAAAGGGAGCACTTATTTGAAACTTAGGAACTTTCTCCAACAAATGGAAATAAAGGTATGTTACTGAAACTCCAAAGAGGGAAATGTAATTTCACCACACCACTGGGCTCTCTAGCAAGTGTCACCTACATAGTCAGTCACATCAATAACATTCCTTAGTTTTCCGATAGTTGGAACAATTACTGACCTAATATTTTTTGCCCTAGCTCCTGCTTACCAGTCTTCATCTCACCTAGGTTTTAGATCTATCATTTTACATGCCATTAATAGGCAACTTTAAAATATTTGCCCTTGGGGCTCTCAGCCTGAAACACATGCCCTACAAATTACCACATCAGATTCTTCTTACCCTCCATACCAGGCCTAACCTATCAGCTTTCAAAAGCACATCATTCTATCCAAAACAGTCACCATCCACTGCCACAGCCCTGTTAGAACACTGTTTTACTTACTTAAAAGCATTGATTGCTTTCACATGTGATTTTATCTATTTATCACGAATGTATTTTGTGTGAATTTCAGGAGGGCAAAGTACCAGCCCATTTGATGCATCTTTCCTAACTCAGAACCTGCCACACTGACAGGCAAATTGTAAATATTAGTTAAACAAATATGATAATTTACAAACAGCACAGAAGATGTAATGAGGGTCACAAAACAGGATGTAACTTTTTTAACTTTTCCTAAGAAAAATGAAAGTTACAGCTGACAATTCTTAGAAGATGGGCATTAGTGACGAGAATGAGAGAATCATGAGACTGGTAATAACACTTTTTAAAAGAGGGCACTGAGGAGGCAGGACTTCTGGAATGGAGGCATGAAGAGCTCTGCAAAACCTCTCCCCCGAAAGCAATGACACAGCTGGGCTAAATTGACGGAAATAATTTCAGTACTCTGGAGAGCAACCAGAGGCATATTTTTTAAGTGGAGAAGAGTTCACTGAAGAAAAACTACCAAACCCAAGGCAAAAACAGCGGGACTTGATGGGGTTTTAGCTTGGGGCAGTTTTCATCTGCCCCTCTCCTACCTAACCAACTCACTAAGCAGGAACCAGTAGTTCTACTGCTAGAGGGCATGGATTTAATTTGAATCAGAAAGTAGACAAATCCCAAATGCCTGGACATTGGCCAAAACCTGTAGCAATCCTGGTGGCAAACCAACAGGGAGAATGAGGTCGCAGCCAGCATGAGACTGCACTCCTGGTTGAGACAGGCAGTAGGCTGCCCGATTAGCCAGAAATTTAACAAGGATCGTGGAATGAGACACTACAGTGGGCTTTGATAAGTCCCCATGTATCTCTGGCTTCCTGGAAGGCCATGTACACATGCAAAACTGCACAAGCACTCAGGAGACACTAGAGAGGGTCCTATCACTCCAAATATCACCATCTGTGTCATAAGGCCTTACATATTCCCAGAGAAAATACAAGGAGACTCAGCAGAAAATTAAAAGCCAGGGAAGACTTATGAACTGCCAAAACTTGGGCCGTGTTCTCAGACCCACACAATAGGTAAACAAATGAGCGTGTCTGTGTTCCAATAAATTTTCGTTTATAGAAGCAGGTGGTTGGGCCAGATTTGGCCCACAGGTCATTTTTTGCTGATCATTGTTCTAAAAACTGTAAGCTAACCTATCGTGACATTAAACAGATGACTGGTTGTGTGGGTTTTAAGGGATCAGAAATAAGGGATTATAAAAGAGCATGAGAAATCTTTGGGGGGAGCATAATAGTAATTATCCCGATTGTGGTGATTGTTTCAAGGGTGCATAGATATATCAAAATCTAATAAATTGTTGATTTTAAATATGGGCAGTTAATTATACATCAATTATATCCAAATAAAGTTACTAAAAATCAATTAATGCATTTTACCGTCTTAATAGAACAAATTAGAACTATCATATAACCACATCTATAGATGCACAAAAGTTATTTTTTTCAAATTTTATACTCCTTCATGATACACTACACCCAACAAAATGCTTGACACACAGTATTTATCCGGTAAAAGTAGCTCTTAGTGTGGGGCACAGTTGCGTAATGGAAAAGTATAGTGGAAATAACCGGCTTCTGAAGCAGGCAAGCTGCTGTTCAAGCCCAAACCCTGCTGCTTACTAGCTATAAGTCAGTGCCGCCAACAGCTACCTTCTTGGCTTGTGCTGCAAACGCAGAAACAGCTCACACAGAGCGCTAGGGAGCTGCTGACTCTCAGCGGGTAGCCGTTACTACTGTGGTGGTTTTCTAAATTTAACATGTTTAAATCCATACAGCTCCTGGCATGCCGTGCCCAGTAGACTCATCAATAATTAACAGTAATGAGTTAGTTACATTTTGAAACAATTTATTATGTCAATTTTCAATCATACACTAAAATAGAGAGACTAGATAATGAATTTTCATATACTCAAAACAGCTTCCACAGTAATGGTCATTTTGCCATTCTTTATCATCTGTCATCCTTTTTTATATAGTCCGATCCTTTTTTGATTGGACTATATAAAAATAAACTCCAGACATCATAGCATGCTACTTGTAAATACTCAATTGTTTCTGAGATAGATTTTATTTAATTAAAGAGTTTTAAATGCTAGGACCTTGTATTAATTTTCTAGAGCTGTCGTAATGAAGTACCAGAGACTGGGTGGCTTAAACAACAGAAATTTTCTCACAATACTGGAGGCTATACGTCCAAGTTCACAGTGTCAGCAGGGTTGGTTTCTTCTGCAAGGTCAACTTGATGACCGTCTGCCCCTGTGTCTTTACACGGTCTTCCTCCGGTGTGTGTTGTGTCCTAAATTCCTCTTCTTACATGGACATGAGTCATATTAGAATTAGGCCCACCCTTCTGAACTTACTTTACTTTAATTACTTATTTTAAAGGCCTTATCTCTAAACACAGTCACATTCTGAGGTGCTGGGGTTAGGATACAATTTACCCCATAACAGACCTATACAGTGAGGGAGAACTGTGATGGCCATGGAAATGCCTGTCTCGGATGTTCCTTTACAGGTCTTCTGCAACAAATAACTTCATCAGGTGGCCATCTCCAGTGGCTACACCTTGAGCTCTGTTGTAAAGTATATACATAGACTAGTGTATACACAGTATTTCTTTGCTTTGTCAGCTGAGAAAACTATGAAATGACATTTTAGTAGCAAAATAACTCATATCTTGGTTTCTAATGACATTCTTCAATAAAAGGAACTAGGGCTCTTTGAAGAAACACTTGATCCCAGTACTGGGCCAGGATATCTGCAAGAGGAGCCTGGAGCATCTCGTAAATGCCAGAAAGCATGGAAGTGCTAAACAAAAATAATAACTAAAAGAAAAAAAAAAAACCCACGCATACCCACATGGAAGTACGTCAAAGGGACCTAAAGCCAAAATAAATGGCCCCCTATGGCCAAAGCTGGAATAATCTGAGCAACAAAAGTAACTTGTATTGGATTATAATGCAAAGTAAAGAATAAATATTTACAGTTCCATATGGATATAAGCACATGATTATGTACATAAGTAAAGAGAGAGAGAGATTTCCTGAGCAGAAAAATTTCAAATAATGTCTGTAGATACTTCACACTAAAGGAACTGGAGCATGACTTCCCACTGCCTAACTGTGAGCTGCATGGAGTGACTTCCTTTCCAAAGAGTGCAGTATGGAAAAGGCAGAGAAAAAGTAACTTTACAGTGCAGAAACTGATAAACACAACTTCAGCCTCGTGATCAAGGTGAACTCTAAGAGTCATAAATCAAATTGATAGTACGTACCTTTGATATGCTGTGATGAAGACAGCACTTTACCTCTGCGATCACTCTCAAAAACTCATAACTTCAGTCTAACCATATGAAAAGCATCAGAACAATTCCACTTGAGGGACATCCTATAAAATTCCTGACCAGTACTCGTCAAAACCGTCATGGTCAAAAAAAAAAACAAAAAACTGTCATGGTCATCAAAAGCAAGGAAAGTCTGAATAACTGTCACAGCCAGGAGGATTCTAAGGAAACATAAGAACTAAGTGTAAAGTGGTATCCTGGATGGCAGTGTGGAGCAGGAAGAGGACCTCAGGTGAAAACTAAGGAAATCTGAACAAAGTGTGGACTTTACATAACGTACTAATATCAGCTCATTAGTTAAGATAAATCGTGCCATACACTTTAAGGTACTCATAACAGGGGAACCTAGGTGCAGGGTATGTGGAAGCTCTTTGTACTATTTCACAACTTTTCTGTAAATCTAAAATTATTCTAAAATAAAAAGCTCATTTAAAATTTTTTAAAAATCTATAAGACAAAATGCTATGTGGGTTATGACTGCAATATCTAATATTTATTTAGCACTTTCCAGGCTACAAAGCACTCTCTATTGCATTAACTCATTGAATGATAAATCCATTACCTACAGAATTTTATGATGAGATCATGTTATGAAGCCTGTCTAAAAAGCACATTAATAAAACATGTAACTGTCATTATTTCAATAAAATCATGTTCTGCTGAGGAAAAAAAAAAAAAGACAACGACTCATAAAGGCCCTGAATACCAGCAGAGCTTTTAATTTCTGGCAAATTTCACATCTCTGCTCTGCGTGTCAAATCTGTTCTGGGCATGTTGGGTTCTATTTTGCAGATCTCCAGTGATTTTAACAGCAGTTGTGAATACTTAATGAAATTCATCATGCATTTGTAACAAATTGCTCACCTCTCCCAACCCCAGAGAGAAACATGAAAGTAGGGGGAGAAGGGGGCTGGTGATGAATTCTATCCCTCTTCACCAGAGCAGGAGGAATAATTGACAGAACGAGTGCCTGCCAGAGACCAGCCGGCGCGCTGGCGGGTCAGGGCTGCCCCCTCCATACGCGTCTCTTTGTTCACCCTCCTCTCCAAATCACTCTCCCTGCCATGTCTTCACCCCTTCGCATTCTTCTGCCCCTGTGTCATTTTCCCCTCTCCTCTTCACTGCTTTAGGCCATTCAGGAAAACTCAGAAAATCCCCCCACATCCTATTGATGCCAGCACGTGGTACTCAGGAAAAATAGGTGGCTAACTGTAGATTAGAGTATTAATACACTTCTCTGATTCCACAAATGCCCTAGAGCACTTACTTTTACAAAACTTATTTCCTTCTTTCATTCTCCCCTAAACATACAAAAATCAGGCAGGAACCAAATCCAGGGGCAATATTGAGGTATGGGATGCTCTCCTACTCAAAATGCAGTTGAGCCTGTGAAGAAAATGACTTGACTATAACTCATCATAAACCTATAATATGTAAACTGGAAAGAAAATTCTAACACAAACTCCAAATATTCTTGATCATAAGGCAACAAAAGCATTCAAGGTGTAGAACCTGAGTGAAGGCTCTGACACATGCTAACCAAGTGACCTGAGACTCACAGGCTATGTCCTTATTTGTAAAATTGAAATATTAACAGCAGCACCTAAAAGGATCAGGGCTTCCCCAGTGGCTCAGATGGTAATCTGCCTATAGTGCAGGAGACCTGGGTTCGATCCCTGGGTCAGGAAGATTCCCTGGAGAAGGGAATGGCAACCCACTCCAGTATTCTTACCTGGAGAATCCCACGAACCAGAGGAGCCTGGTGGGCTACAGTCCATGGAGTTGCAAAGAATTGGACACGACTGAGCGACTAATGCTTCCCACTTCCCACAAAAGGATCATGAAATATAAAAGCAATAAGGTGCTTCGAGTACATTATTAGCATTCAGTAAATATCAGAGAAGAAAAAAATCTATTTGGGATAAGAGTAGCATATGCTATACTGACTCATGCTTCCAGGTCCACACTGTATAAAAATAACAAAGTTCACCTTGTATGAATGTTTATAAAAATAACAAAAGTTCATGTTAATATGCCTTTAACAGAAATCTTGAACACTAGTTTAAATTATAAAGCATAGCATTCATACAAAGAGTCATAAACATTAGCATATCAGAAATATCTAGCCCTAAATCTGGCACTTATTTTTAGAAAGACAAACACTAATGAAATATATATGTGACTTAGAAGTTGAAATTATCACTGTTCAGCCAGCTCTTTGGAAGCATACATTTATTTTTAAAATATTTTTAAACCAATCACTTTGCAATATTCTTAGTATGTAAATTATCTATATATTTTGGATGAATGGATGATAACAAATACATTAAAATACTACATGATATTTAGGGAGAACATGTGATGGATATGGAGTTTCCCTGGTGGCCAAGACAGTAAAGAATCTGCCTGCAATGCAGGAGACCCGGGTTCAATTCCTGAGTTGGGAAGACCCCTGGAGAAGGCAATGGCTACCCACCCCAGTATTTTTGCCTGGAGAATCCCATGGAGAGAGGAGCCTGACAAGCTACAGTCCATGGGGTCACAAAGAGGCGGAATAAGTAAAATAATCTAACTTTTAAGTTCTCTATACAGAGAAGTTTTTAAAAATCTATCCTGCTCACATTGGAACAATTTTTTGGGTACCTCTGCTAGTTGCTACCATACCATCACCACCACCAAAAAAAACTTCAGACAAAATCATTGCCATGTCTTGAACCATTTGACATGGACTCTGTTCAGAGTTGAAATTGCTTCAAGTTATGTGTGCCAATTAAACACCTATAATTCAGTAGTGGACAAGAGCTATAATCAAGATTGCTGCAAATCTCTCCTTATCTCAAGGAAATGAGAAGTCTGGGGCAAGAGTGAGAATGCCAGGATGAAGTAGGATACTCACAAAAAAAGAAGGAGCACACAGAATTTAAGACAACAAGCAAGCTTCTCTTACTCTGCTTTTGCACACTAGATATTAATCTAAAAGCATTTTTGATACCTAAGCTACAAGAGTAATTGGTAATATTTTCATACCCCATAACTTCAGAGTGGCATCTCACAGGGGAAGGAAATGAGTATTATATCAGCAACTCATATTCTTTCTCACAGAGAATAAAGAAAACTCTTTTCCTATATCTAATTGACATGATAAGAAAACACAGGCATTTTTCTTCCTTTTTTTAATATTATGGGATAAACATTCAGTTGTGACTAGTCCTTATGATAAATAAGCATAAGTTGTTTCCCTCTTTTTTTCTCCAACATGCAAGTAATTGTTAAGGGACACACATCAGCAAACAAGATGATACTGATACTATGTCCAACTCCTTAGCATAGAGACAATTAATTAGGCAAAATTTGTCACTGTTCAGGAAGCAATCAAACTTCATGGCATTTGCTAAATGACACGTCACTTAGAGCATGATGTTTACAACTCAGCTCACAGGCATAGCTTCCTGAACACATGAAACAGGAAACTGCAAAGAAACCAACTGGTTCATGGAGGAGCCTTTAGCTAGTCAATAAAACGAGAGCTGGAAAATAGGTCACAGAAAAAGTCACTATAAAGCAGCGTTCCAGATTCAATGGGGATGTGGCTTTTTGACCTGCTACCAACAAAGACTGAAATGTTACTCATTTTATCCACATTTTCATGTAAATTTAATTTTAATGAAATGGTTGACTTGCTAACCCTGGAGACTGGTGTTCTCTCTATTAATCTACAGAATGAGTCTTAATGGTGAACTCTTCAAACAAGCACTTTTTCATTCCCTTAACCTCTCTTTCCATTTAAAGCACTATGCTGTGCCCCTCAGAATATATTTACTGGAATGAAAATGAAGAGAAATATGAATGTTTTATACTTTCTCCCTTACCCCCAAAGGAATGAGTGTATGATCCTTAAAAGCCAGATAATTACTCCCTGAAGATGTCATGAAAACAAAAGCAAATTTAAAAGTCTAATCCTCTCTCATAAATAAGAGCAAAGGAACTCCTCATAAAAGATGTAGAGATTGGCAGAAAACAAAGAATCAAAGGTGATTGAAAGAGTCATGATATAAGAACACCTTCAGCTTGACTTGATCATTTTTCACCTCTAGAAAACTGGATGTTACATTTTTCAAATGTTCCCTGAGTTTTTAAAATGTCATGGAAGACAGCAGCAACTGCCTTTTTAAGTTCTCATTAAAGTTTCTCTGATTCACATATGGATTTATGAAAGAAATTGATTTCTGCTATCAGTTATGTTGGACCAACTCTCCTACTGAGAACAACTGTAATAACTAGATACGCTTTTTAGAGGCTGTTTCAAGGCATCAGAGGGCTATCAAACCAGGAAGGATTCGAAGGGTCAAGAACCCAGAGAGAAAAGAAAAGCGGAGAAGTGAGTTTGGTATTTAAAAGTACTTTTACACATAAGGGATTTTCTAATCCTCAAGCAGTTGGCTAAGAGGCAAAAAAAAAAAAAAAAAAACCTATCAAAATGTAGAGGTTACAAATCTTAGTTTTGAGTTTTTCTGAAAGCAGAGCCCGACACAGAGATCTTAGTGCAAGTGGTTCATTTTGGGAGATGCCAGGAACATCAGGAGGGAAGTGGAAACTGCTCTAGGAGGGAAGGGACGCAACCAATAAAGAGGACCCTAATCAGCAAGATACAAAGGATAGCAATAACTTACTGCTAGAGTCACTCTGGGAAAGGTTGTAACGCACACTACGCTCAGATAGTTCCCATCTAAGGCATGATGGAGCTGAGGTTTCTGCACGCTCTTTCTTATCAGGCACTAGGTGAGAGATGATGCTGAGATGTTATTTAATTCCAGAGCATTTCTAACCTTCCTTGGGCAGAAGAGAGTAGCCTTCCAGAACAAGTCATGAAGCATGAAGGTACAGATACTGACTGCTGTCAGTTATCGAAAGCACACAGACATGATAAGCTCTGGGGATTTGAAAAGGTATCGACAGTATCTGCTACAGGCAGTCTGCCCTCTGTAATGCTCAGGACAACTCACACCTCAAGTTAAATTTGCACAATTTTGTCAAGTCTTGTCACTCTTCTTCAAGGTCAAATGTTTTCAAAATGCACATGCAGGAGTTTTAGTGAACCATGAGACATGTCTCATTGCCGTGCATCCAAAGTCTGGAACCAATATGCACTATGTATCTCTCTTCTACCATTTAATCTCCCTTTGTAATTGGCCAGTACTTCTGATGATGTGGGGTAAAGAAGATCCTTACCCTTAAAAGCTGGTTACCATGCTCTTGTTATGTTATGCTTTCTGCTAGAACCTATTTATCATAAATTATTAGACAGGGCAAGATGTGGCTCAGAGGTTTAAAAAAAAAAATCCGCCTGCACTACAGGAGATGCAGGAGACAAGGGTTCAATCCTGGGTCAGGAAGATCCCCTGGAGAAGGAAATTGCAACTGACTCTAGTATTCTGGCCTGGATAATGGACAGAGGAGGCTGGCGGGCTCTCAAAGAGTTTGGCATGACTGTGCATGCCTGTACACACACGGAAAGACAGTGAATCTTCCTGCCTTCATTATGCAGCAACAACTCTATATCGAGGGCAGGAGGAGAAGGGGACGACAGAGGATGAGGTGGGTTGGATGGCATCATCAACTCAATGGACATGGGTTTGAGAGGATTCCAGGAGTTGGTGATGGACAGGGAGGCCTGGCGTCCTGCAGTTCATGGGGTCGCAAAGAGTCAGACACGACTAAGCGACAGAAGTGAACTGAACTGAACTCTCTATCCTCATGGTAATAATGATCAGTTTCCACTGACAGTGTCATAACTTTCTAAATGCTTCTGCACTCCTATGTGAGAGCCAAGAATAACTGGGGTTAGCTGTAATTTTAGCTTGTGTGGCTCTCTTGTTGCGCAGCCTGGTAGAAGCTTTTCTCTTCTGGAAACTGAAGCCCAAATTCCTCAAGCTGGGTCATTAGGAGTAACACTTAAAGGGACCACTACTGCTACCCCCACTCTCAGACCTTAGACCCTGCAGGTGCCTGACCCTCAGGGGTCTTTGCAGTCACCAACATTTTCATAATGTTGAGATTTGTCTTTATCACCACGCTGACAACTGCGAAAAGGCAATGTGATTGGCGCTATCATTTGGGCTACATTTATGGCAGTTCCTCATACTTTTTCATAATACCCTGATATTTTCAGGACTCAGACTAGCTTATTGGATGGAAATATAATAGGGACCACCAACCCTGCAACCTTAAGTTGCAGGTAACACAGGGTGACACTAAATCTGCCATTTCTCTCAGGATGCATCATGGATTCTCATTTAGTCTCTTGACCAGGGAGTAACTTTAAGGGATTCTACTTGGTTTTCCCAAACAGTTTGCTTCTTTCTCCAGAAATCAGGCACCAATGTGAGAATTATACCAAATTATATGTGCCTTTACTATGTAATGAGGGACTGGGGAATTCCCCAGCTTTTTTTTTTTTTTCATTTATTTTTATTAGTTGGAGGCTAATTACTTTACAATATTGTAGTGGTTTTTGCCATACATTGACATGAATCAGCCATGGATTTACATGTGTTCCCCACCCTGAACCCTCCTCCCACCTCCCTCCCCATCCCATCCCTCTGGGTCATCCCAGTGCACCAGCCCCAAGCACTTGTCTCATGCATCCAACCTGGACTGGTGATCTGATTCACCCTTGATAATATACATGTATCAATGCTATTCTCTCAGACCATCCCACCCTCGCCTTCTCCCATAGAGTCCAAAAGTCTGTTCTATACATCTGTGTTTCTTTTTCTGTCTTGCATATAGGGTTATCGTTACCATATTTCTAAATTCCATATATATGCGTTAGTATACTGTATTGGTGTTTTTCTTTCTGGCTTACTTCACTCTGTATAATGGGTTCCAGTTTTATCCATCTCATTAGAACTGATTCAAAACTAGAGTGCACTTGTGAACCATTGGATTCACAGTGACAGCTGAGCCAGGACTTCACATATCACCTGACCTCTGTATTATCCCCCCTACACAGGAGGGTCTTAACAATCTGTTTTTCAGTCTCCTGAGATTAGAAAGGACTCAAACCCTGAGATGAGGATTCTGTTACAAGAGGTTTATTTGGAGTGAAAGGAACACTAACACGGAGGAGGTGATGCTGAGAAGGGATGGCAACTGATAAAAGATACATTATTATGCTAGCTAATCCCTTCTGGGAAGCTCAAAGTTTTGAAAAATAGTGTAAAACACATGCTTCATGATTATCCTACCCAAATGTGGGGGAACTGTTAAGATTTATACAACAACAAATGCCAGTCATTAGTTAAAGACTTACTTTCAGGGATTTTTAATTCCTGAGCATTTTTAGCACATGAACATCTAGAGCAGCCTTCCAGAAAAATCCATCAGGCACGTATATGCAGATTTAGTCCACTAATGATGTAAAAATTCTGAACGAGGTAAAGGTGAAAACATCATCTACAGGCTCTGAGGAACATTACCTATAGAATCTAAGGAAACTAGCAGAGGTTTCCACACTTTCAAGGAATTGGAAAATTCAATATGCACCAAGGCATAAATCATAAAATCAGCTAGAGAAAAGACACGTCACCCTCAAAGGAACAACAATAAGACTGATAGTTAACACTTGAATAGAAACTGTGAAGATTAGAAATCAATGGAATGACACCATCAAAGTGCTGAAAGAAAAGTATTTCGATTTAGATAACTACACCTAAGAGAAAACATCCTTCAAAACTGAAGCAAAATGAAAAGAGCTCCAGATGAGCAAAACTGAGTTTTTCACCAGCATGCACAAAATTTTAAGTGCTAAAATTACTACACATTTAGAAAATATTAGTAATTCAATAAATTTAAGTGTACTACATACTTCTTAAAAGAAAGTTTGTGAGACTGGCTAAATAAAATGAAGCACAATTATAAAGAGGTTTTCACAGTAAAAGAACAAATTATATACAATACAAACATTGCCCAGAAGGGTGTGTAACAGACTTTTGGACTCTGTGGGAGAAGGCGAGGATGGGATGTTTCGAGAGAACAGCATCGAAGCATGTATATTATCTAGGGTGAAACAGATCACCAGCCCAGGTTGGGTGCATGAGACAAGTGCCTGGGCCTGGTGCACTGGGAAGACCCAGAGGGATCCGGTAGAGAGGGAGGTGGGAAGGGGGTGGGGGATGTAAATCCATGGCTGATTCATGTCAATGTGTGACAAAAACCACTACAATATTGTAAAGTAATTAGCCTCCAACTAATAAAAATAAATGGAAAAAAGAAAAAAAGTCAACTCCAAGGCAAGAAGATTACTCGAGAAAAAAATAAGATATTTTATTGTAATTAAATATCCATCAGAAAGATCTGTGTATCTTATAGGCTAGTATATGAAATATAAAAGCAAAGTAATAAATTTTAACATATTGTTCTCAGTAACTAATAAGAGAAGTTAGTATGAGTAGTAAAGACAGAAAAGTTTTGAAGAGGAAAATTTTTAAATTTTGATCACATCAGTGTATTCAACACCATCCTCACAAACTGGAGAACACACATTTCTTCCAAAGTGATGTGGAGAATTTTTCAAAATTGATAATATACTGTTCCATAGTAAGTCCTAACAAATTTACAAGGACTGAGACAATTCCATGTGCATATGTGATCAAAGGGAATTAGAAACAAGTAACAGAAGTATAACAAGAAAATCTCCCAATATCTTAACCAAAGTTAATGTTACAATGTAATTTTTAAATCAGTCAAATGGAAAGATAATGAATATAACTGTATTGAATCTTCTGTAAAGACTCTCTGATAGGGGCTTCCCTGGTGGCTCAGACGATGAAGCGTCTGTCTGCCGTGCAGGAGACCCAGGATCAACCCCTGGATTGGGAAGATACCCTGGAGAAGGAAATGGCAGCCCACTCTAGTACTCTTACCTGGAAAATCCCATGGATGGAGGAGCCTAGTAGGCTACAGTCCATGGGATCACAAAGAGTTGGATACGACTGAACGACTTCACTTTCACTTTCAAGGCATACTTATAAAAAGAATAAATGCTGATATTCCATGATCTAAGCATCCAACTCAGTAAGTTATCCAACAAAAGTAAGATAACAGTAAAATTAGATAAGAAAGTCATAAAATACAAAGATAAGCACACAAAGAAAAAATTTTAACTGCAACATTTGAAAACTAACAGTTTCATAAAATAAATAGACATTTAATAAAACTATCAACTCCATGGGAAGACTTCAGAGAGAAATATAAAGAGAAAAAAATCCAAGCAAACAACACCAGGAATGAAAACTACAAAAAAATATAAAAATATATAAACTACTTTATATAAATTTAGATTAAACAATGAACAGATTTCTAGTGAAGCACAACTTAGTAAATCTGACATAAGAAACAGAAAATCTAAGAAATGTATATCTATTAAGTATTTCAGTATTTCATTATCAAATGAAGTTCAGAGAAAACTTCAGACTGACATGATTCTATAATTGAATTTCTCCATGTATTTAAGAAATAATTAATATTGATCTTATTTTTAAAACTAGAGAGTATAAAAAAAGAAGAAATTTCTCAACTATTCTATGAAGCCAGCATAACTACCATACCAAACATCTGTCAAAAACATACATACAAAATTTTATATAAAATATTAGCAAAAATAATCTAGAAATATATACGAGTTGGATTAATTACAGGAATGAGCAACTGGTTTTAACATATAAAAATAAATCACACAATTCATCACATTAACAGAATAAAGGGTAAAAACATATGGCCACCTTGACAGTTTCAAAGAAAGTATATGATAAGATTCAACAGTCTTTCACATTTCCATGAGAAAACTTGTTATATACTAACAGAAGTCTTCCTTAAGCTATCTTAAAAAATACTTTACTTCAAAAAATTATATTCAATAGTATGGCCAATGAGGAGAGCAGTGCAGAGGTTTCCCCAAAAACTAAAAATGGAATTACCACATGTCTCAGCAACTCCACTCCTGGATATAAAACAAAAACACTATTTCAAAAAGATACATGCAAACCAATGTTCACAGCAGCATTATTTACAATTGTCAAGATATGGAAGGAACTTAAGTGCCCATCAAATGAAGATGTGGTATATATAGCTACAATGGGATACTACTCAGCCATAAAAAAGAATGAAATTGTGCCATTTGCAACAACAGGGATGCACTTGGAGGGTACTGTGCTTAGTGAAATGGCAGACAGAGAATGACAAATACTGTATGATATCACTTATATGTGGAATCTAAAAAATAAAACAAACTGGTGAATAAAACAAGAAGGAAACATACTCACAGATTTACAGAATAAACTAGTAGTTACCAGCGGGGAGAGAGAAGGAAGGAGGGACAAGACAGCAGTAGAGAATTAAGAGGTATAAACTATTATGTATAAAATAAACTACATGGATATATTGTACAACACAGGGAATACAGTCAGTATTTTACAGTAACTATAAATGGAGTACAGCCTTTAAAAGTTGTAAATCACTGTACTGTACCCTTGAAAATTATATAATATGTAGTATTGATGTTATATAAATATAATACATAATTATATAATAATGTTTATCAACTACACATCAATATTTTTAAATTCTGTAATAAAACTCCTTGCATACAAAAAAAAAAAAAGTAAATGGCCAAGAATCTTTTGCAACTCTGTCTTAAATGAGGATAATGTGTGTTCAATAAACATGAGAAAGTATCCAGTCTCCTTAACCGCCACAAAATATAAACTAACTCCACAGTAATTTACAATTGCATATACATCAATAATGACTGAAATTTAAAAGACCAGTGGATCACCAAGGACAGAAAAGGATGAGGAGAACCTGGAACTCGCATCATTTCCACTTTGGAAAACTGTTTGGTACTCTCTACAGAAGGATGGACATGCACAAACCCTACCACCTCCACTCTCAACAATCACAAATCTAAATATGAACCCAAACATCCATACATATGTTGACTGAAAGGTTTACATAACTACAATATAATAGCATTCTTTGAAGAGCTGCAAACCAGAAATAACATAAATATCACTAAAGATTGGAGGAATTCATAAAAAGAAACAACTATTTCTAAAACAGAATGGAACAATAGCATGGACATAACTTTGAATGAAAGAAACCATACACAAAATAGTACATACTGTGTGATTCCATTCAGGCAAAAATAATGTAAAAGTGAAAGAACTTGTTTCCTCTGGAAGAGGTAGGCAGTAAAATGGAGGGGACATTTGTGAAAATTCTTCAATCTATACTTGGTGTTTGTGCACTTTTCTGTATGGACACTATAATATGATAAAATTATTTTAAAATACAGGCTAAAAATAGTGGAAGTCACAGCATTAAATAAAATTAAAGCATACTATCAGAATTAATTACAAAAGAAACCAGAGGACAATCAGTGTTAGGATTTTGTACTAGAAAGTAAATCAAATTTCCTAACTTATTCTTTAAATGATTTAAGTAAAGTTTTGAAAACTCTCTGAAAGATCAAATTATTATTATGAAGTGAAATATTACATATTAAATGCAAAATGAATAAATTGAGTATTAATTCAATATATCCACAGGGTATCCTGAATTAAATGAGAAAATCTCAATTATAGAATTTTACTATTAAAAACAGAAAGTTTGCATGCCTGATGGACTGTATTTTTTGCATTAATGAACTTAGACTAGTTTGCCTTAAAACCAGTTGGAAGTACCAGCAACCCCTCAAAGAATTTTGACCCCAATTAAATGTTTTATCTTTTCTCCAAAGCTGCTTTTGCTTCTCTGTTCCCAGTTGCTATAAATGACACCTTAGTTTTTCTAATCATTTACATTTAAAACCTCAGTACTACCCTTGATGCTGCCCTCTCTTTCCACTGATCCTTTTGCTTTATTAGTTTTCACATCTGTCACAACCTTTACATTCCAGTGATCAACCTCTTATTCAAGCCCACAATTACTCTTTCCTAGAATATTGCAAATACTACTTCTACTTCTAGTCTCTGGATGTCAGTCAGGGATATACAAGCTAGTAGATTAGTTTTTTGTGGGCAGCATTAATCATGTTATTCTCCATTTCAAAAACCTTAATTGAGTTCCTGTTATCTAGAGAATGAACCCTGGAATCCTTAGTTTGACTTCCAAGACCGTCCTAAATTTAGCCCCAAGCTAATTTCCAACAAGCATGCTATATTCCAGTAATGCAGCAGTAATTACATTCACTTACTTTTCTGCCTGTTTCTTTGATTGTGCTAATTTCATTGTTAAGAATTTTTTTTTTCTTTTTTCCACCATTCTAAATTCTCTACAATCTTTAAAACTCAATTTGTCATGAAGGTTTTGCTACTGAGTGAGATCATGAAAACTGTAGAATAAGAACTTAAGTGGGTTTTTTTATTTTTATTTTATATTGGAGTATAGTTGATTAATAATATTGTCTTTCAGGTGTACAACAAAGTGATTCAGTTCTACATATACACGTACCTTCTTTTTCAAGCTCTTTTTCCGTTTAGGTTGTTACAGAATATTGAGCAGAGTTCTCTGTGCTGTATCATAGGTCCTTGTTGGTTCACTATTTTAAACATAGTTGTGTGTATATGTCAATCCCAATTTCCCAATTTAAATTGATCAGGCTTTAGGATCACATGAGGAGTTTTTAAAATTAACCAATACGACAAGGGTCAAGAAGCAACAGTTAGAACTGGACATCGACCAACAGACTGGTTTCAAATTGGGAAAGGAGTACTTCAAAGCTGTATATTGTCACCCTGCGTATTTAACTTATATGCAGAGTACATCATGCAAAATGCCGATCTGGATGAAGCACAAGCTGGAATCAAGACTGCTGGGAGAAATATCAATAACTTTAGATACACAGATGACACCACCCTTATGGCAGAAAGAAAAGAACAACTAAAGAGCCTCTTGATGAAAGTGAAAGAGGGGAGTGAAAAAGTTGGCTTAAAGCTCAACATTCAGAAAACTAAGATCATGGCATCCGGTCCCATCACTTCACAGCAAATAGATGGGGAAACAGTGGAAACAGTGGCTGACTTTATTTTGGGGGGCTCCAAAATCACTGCAGATGGTGATTGCAGCCATGAAATTAAAAGACGCTTATTCCTTGGAAGGAAAGTTATGACCAACCTAGATAGCATATTAAAAAGCAGAGACATTACTTTGCCAACAAAGGCCTGTCTAGTCTAGGCTATGGTTTTTCCAGTGGTCATGTATGGATGTGAGAGTTGGACTGTGAAGAAAGCTGAGCGCCGAAAAATTGATGCTTTTGAACTGTGGTGTTGGAGAAGACTCTTGAGAGTCCCTTGGACTGCAAGGAGATCCAACCAGTCCATCCTAAAGGAGATCAGTCCTAGGTGTTCACTGGAAGGACTGATGCTGAAGCTGAAACTCCAATACTTTGGCCACCTTATGTGAAGAGCTGACTGATTTGAAAAGACACTGATGCTGGGAAAGATTGAAGGCGGGAGGAGAAAGGGACGACAGAGGATGAGATGGTGGATGACATCACTGACTCAATGGACATGAGTTTGAACAAGGTCCAGGATTTGGTGATGGACAGGGAGGCCTGGCATGCTGCAGTCCATGGGGTCGAAAAGAGTGGGACACGACTGAGCGACTGAACTGATTCAACTAAACTAGGGTCATTTGCTCAGACTCTGAGAGGGCACAGCTAGAGTTACAGAAGTCTGTGGATCTTGAAAGAAAGTCCTTTCTACTGGTGGTAAACACCAGATGGGACTAGTTTAGGGGGAACTCATGGACTAAAATCTGTGGGCACAGAGGTTGGCAGGAGTAAGCAGAAAGCTAAGGTTCAATCATGTCAGACCCACTATGTACATAGATAACCATGATCCCAAACTGAACACAGAGATAAAAGCAAATTATCTGATATAGTCAAAAAAAACTCCTACCTGGCTGACTATACTATAGATTACACTTACTAACTCTGGAGAAATTACTAAAAAATAATTTTTTTAAAAGCAGTACAGGGAAGTAAACAGAGCCAGTCCTGGAGAAAAGACAACATATTAAGTAAAGAAAAGGCACAGTTCCAAAAACATCATAGGAAAATAATCTAAATATAAAAATTGCAGAGAAAACACTGAAAGAAGTCAAAAAAAGCAAACAAGCAAAAGATACTTTATAGGCATATCTGTAAAATACTTTTCATGAAAGTAGACAGATTTCCAGTTTCTGTCTAAGATGTAGAAAGGTGGTAAGAACGTCACTCCCACCCTAACGGCAAGAAAATGCAGGATAATGTACAAAATCATAATGTTTCTTGGACACATCAAAAAGCTGTGGTAATAGAACAACCCACGGCTCTAATATCAAAGGAGAGACAGGGCGTGAGCATTGTTGTAATAGCTGCAGCAGGATGAAGATGAGATCTTCGTACAGGAGGATAAAAGGGGTTCAACTAAATTTTTAGTGAATTGTGGAAGACCCAGTGTGAGCAACTGTAAGAGAAGAGAAACCCTAAGAGTTGCTGACACACAGGACTTTGCACCCACTTAGAGACTCTTCTCCGTGAACTCATTCAGGAACACAGGACTCACCAAATGCATAAGACAAAGAGCGGGGGGAGGGGGGAAATGGGAGAAAGCCTCTCTTGGTGTTGCAGACTGAGAGGGCGGGAAGGCAGCCTGTGGGGAAAAGTACAAAATGCCACCCTGTGCCTTCTCCTCTAGGCAACACAAGGTTTAAGCCATCGGGGAAAGAGCCACAAATGCTAATCCCTGAGGGCAGAGTAAAAGATCCACTGCCACTATGGAAAATGAAAAGCAGGAAAAGAAAATTCCCTTAAGGAATGAGTAGGAAACCATCCTGGACTCAATCCATTAGATAGGTCCTAATACAGGTGCAATGGCAGGATCACTGAGAAAACCCCACCCCTGAGAATCAAGGACTAAGGCTGGTCCAGGAAAACAGACTCCCCTTGCTTCCCAAAACAGGCTAGCATGCACCAGTAACAATCAAAAGCAACTGACCACTCAGGGAAATGCAAAAGCATTTCACAGACCTTCTGAGATAACAGTGTATCTATGAAGTAGAGTGGTATCCATTATTTAGATAACTAAATAGGAATAATGCATGTCACGCTATAATAGATAGATAGATAGACAGATAGACATGGGTTAGATCTCTGGGTTGGGAAGATACCATGGAGAAGGAAATGTCAACCCACTCCAGTATTCTTGCCTGGGAAATCCCATGGACAGAGGAGCCTGGTGGGCTACAGTCCATGGGGTCACAAAAGACTCGGACACAACTTAGCGATTAAATAACAACAGAGAAGTAGTGTGGTGTCTGTTATTTAGATAACTAATTAGATTACTAAATAGGAATAATGCATGTCACACTATGACTGATGGATACATACATATGTTGCTGCTGCTGCTAAGTCACTTCAGTCGTGTCTGACTCTGTGCGACCCCAGAGACAGCAGCCCACCAGGCTCCCCCATCCCTGGGATTCTCCAGGCAAGAACACTGGAGTGGGTTGCCATTTCCTTCTCCAATGCATGAAAGTGAAAAGTGAAAGTGAAGTCGCTCAGTCGTGTCCAACTCTTAGCGACACCATGGACTGCAGCCTACCAGGCTCCTCCGTCCATGGGATTTTCCAGGCAAAAGTACTGGAGTGGGGTGCCATTGCCTTCTCCAACATACATATATACATATACAAATATGTACCACAGAAAGTATCTCAGAAGCAAATACAGGGAGCTATAAACATTCACTACTTCAAGGGGTGTATTTTGAGAAGAGGTGAGTAAGGAGTTTTAACTCATTATTTTATTCATCACTACAACATTTGAATTATTATTATTTCAGTAAACTTCTATTTCAAGTATCCTATAAAAGCTAAAATACTATACTGATGTTGGTAAATGTGTGGAAAACCTACTGCTCTGAAAAACCACTGATACATTTTTAGAACAATATAACGTTTTTGGTTATATTGTTCCTTGCTTGCTCCTTGGTAGAAAAGTTATGACCAACCTAGACAGCATATTAAAAAGCAGATACATTACTTTGTCAACAAAGGTCTGTCTAGTCAAGGCTATGGTTTTTCCAGTAGTCATGTATGGATGTGAGAGTTGGGCTATAAAGAAAGCTGAATGCAGAAGAATTGATGCTTTTGAAGTGTGGTGTTGGAGAAGACTCTTGAGAGTCCCTTGGACCACAAGGAGATCCAACCAGTCCATCCTAAAGGAAATCAGTCCTGAATATTCACTGGAAGGACTGATGCTGAAGCTGAAACTCCAATACTTTGGCCACCTGATGTGAAGAACTGACTGATTTGAAAAGACCCTGATGCTGGGAAAGATTGAAGGCAGGAGGAGAAGGGGACGACAGAGGATGAGATGGTTGGATGGCATCACCGACTCAATGGACATGAGTTTGGGTAAACTCTGGGAGTTAGTGATGGACAGAGAGGCCTGGCATGCCAGGGGTCGCAAAGAGTCAGACACGACTGAGTTAATGAACTGAAGTGAACTGAAGTGAACTGAACTGAACCTTTTTGGAAAATAGCTTGATAACACATATCCAGGGTATTGAAAATGTTAATATTTATCTTTTAGGGGAGCATAAATTTCAGTCATGAACATATATCCTAAGAAAATAGTCCAAAATATGGAAAAGATGATGTGTGCAAATATATTTAACAAAGTACTCTGCTGAACTTTTTAATGTAACACAATTTTCAACCCTAGAATAGTTCAGTTTTAGGCACTTGCATTTAACGGACATAATACAGTCATTAGAAATTATTGTTATAAAGGGTACACAGCAACATGGACAATGAATGCAACATAATTATATTAGTTGCAAAGTGCAGATTGAAAGAGACAATGATGCAAAATTGTGCATAGGCAAAGGGCCAAACTTAGTAAATTTGTGTCCTGGAAAATTTACCACTTTAAGTTTTAGCCTTCACATCTATAAAATGAATGTAATAATACATGTATTACAGTTTTTTTTCACTAGAATTGAACAAGAAAGTAATTGGAAGGTACACATTAGCTGAGTGCTTAATATTACTTATTAGTATTATTATTACACAATGTAAAAATGGATTTTATATAAACATATAAAAATGTGTTTATATAAAGATATAGATGTAAATGACAGGAGAAGGAAACAAACTAATGAATATAGACACATTCTTTACCAATACTGTTAAAATTTTTACTTTTCTGAATTTTTCCATTTTTTTCATAGAGTGAACTGTGTTACCATAATTTAAAAAGTTATTTTACTGGATAATGCAATTTTCCTTCATAGTTGAAATTTTTGTGCTTAGCACAAATCTACTCAATCTAGAACTGTTGTCCACATTTGGAACGTTCTCTTCTGTGTTTTTTCAAACACTTAACCTGAGAAGGAATACAAATTTTTCATGTATTCTACTTAAACTTGACCCTTAGTTTCTTAGATAAAATTCTTAGATAGATATTCTTAGATAAAATTCTCTTTTGCTGGAATACTTAAGCTTTTAGGGAAAAGCTATATATTCAGTGAACACGTCCACACGTACAAACTTCATCTGGGAACACCCTTGGTCCAGCCACCTAGAAACAGACAGAAAGACTCCATCAAGTGCAGCTGCGGAGCCCGTTCATAAGCAAGAGATTTATCTCATTTTGGAGTCAAAGATCTGTGGGGCCAGAAAACAAACCCCTGGGACAGAAGTGATTGATGACATTGCCCTAGATCGAGGGAGTGTGACTTTATTCAAATACTTCCCTGCACTGCTGACAACACCCAGATCTATACTGTTCCAAATGAAGGCTTGGAGAAGCAATTTTCAGGTGAACTGAAGAAGAAAATCATATGTTTTCACCGAGGGAGGTAGCAAATTTATGAAAACAATATGGGTGAAATGACAGGTTTGTAGGATGATTCTGGTTCATCTGCATGTGAACTCTCACTTGGCAGGAACTGTGAGGACAAAGTGAGAAAAGAACAGTAAAAACTCACTTCTTACCCATAAAGCTGAAACTGCTATAGACAGCAGATAGAAATTTGGAATTGAGTTGTGTGTGTGTGTGTGTGTGTGTGTGTGTGTGTGTGTGTGTGTATCTTCTTCCTAAATACAAATTGGGGGGGGCGGGGGCGGATTACTTCGTTTTCACTTGTGTTCAAAACTGACATTGAAAAAAATTGCTGTGAAGAATGTGTGGCTGCAGTTTTTGAAGACTGATGTATTTATTTACTTTTTCGGCTATGGTGGGTCTTCATGGCTGCATGTGAACTCCCTCAGCTGGGGCAAGTGGGCTTCTCACTGCAGCGCCTTCCCTTCTCATGGAGCACAGGCTCTAGGCGCATGGGCCTCAGTGGTTGTGGCTCCTGGACTCTCGAGCGCTGGCTCGGCAGAGGTGGCCATGGGCTCTTCCTGGACCAGGGACTGAAGCAATTTCCCTTGCATTACAAGGTGGCTTCTTAACCACTGGACCACCAAGGAAGCCCATGGCTGCAGTTCTGAACTGAGCACCTACAAAAGTCTTATTTGATAACAATTAACTTACATGTCAGGAAGCAACAGTTAGAACTGGACATGGGACAACAGACTGGTTCCAAATAGGAAAAGGAGTACGTCAAGGCTGTATATTGTCACCCTGCTTATTTAACTTCTATGCAGAGTACATCATGAGAAACGCTGGGCTGGTGGAAGCACAAGCTGGAATCAAGATTGCCGGGAGAAATATCAGTAACCTCAGATAAGCAGATGACACCACCCTTATGGCAGAAAGTGAAGAGGAACTAAAAAGCCTCTTGAAGAAAGTGAAAGAGGAGAGTGAAGTTGGCTTAAAGCTTAACATTCAGAAAACTAAGATCATGGCATCTGGTCCCATCACCTCATGGGAAATAGGTGGGGAGACAGTGGAAACAGTATCAGACTTTATTTTGGGGGGCTCCAAAATCACTGCAGATGGTGACTGTAGCCATGAAATTAAAAGACGCTTATTCCTTGGAAGGAAAGTTATGACCAACCTAGATAGCATATTAAAAAGCAGAGACATTACTTTGCCAACAAAGGTCTGTCTAGTCAAGGCTATGGTTTTTCCAGTGGTCATGTATGGATGTGAGAGTTGGACTGTGAAGAAAGCTGAGCACGGAAGAATTGATGCTTTTGAACTGTGGTGTTGGAGAAGACTCTTGAGAGTGCCTTGGACGGCAAGGACATCCAACCAGTCCATCCTAAAGGAGATCAGTCCTGGGTGTTCATTGGAACGACTGATGCTGAAGCTGAAACTCCAATACTTTGGCCACCTCATGTGAAGAGTTGGCTTATTGGAAAAGACCCTGATGCTGGGAGGGATTGGGGGCAGGAGGAGAAGGGGATGACACAGGATGAGATGGCTGGATGGCATCACCAACTCGATGGGCATGAGTTTGAGTAAACTCCAGGAGTTGGTGATGGACAGGGAGACCTGGTGTGCTGCGATTCATGGGGTTGCAAAGAGTTGGACACAACTGAGTGACTGAACTGAACTTACATGTTGACTTTTGCATACTGAAAGCATTTCATCAGATATATTAAATACTAATCTTTTATGAAGAAAAGACCTCAGCTAACAACACACTCTAACAGGCAGGTAGTCTGTTTCTTTGGGTCCTTCTCCCTGTTCCTTGGCACTCAAAAATTTAGAACTAGAGTAAAAATAAAGTTATCCTCTCTATAATTTCTGGCAATGCTATTTTTCTAGTCTACGCCTACCATCCCCTCCCTCCCTCAGAGACCATTATACAGATGTGCCACTTATATTCAGCAGTACTACAGCACTTCTTACGACTGAATTTTGCAACTGTGGTTCCACTTTATAGCAAGAACTTAATCGAACCTTTTTACACACACATTCCAACCAGCAAAGTTAAGTTACAGGAGAGTATTTGCCCCTATAATCTTCTTACGGAAGTTGTAGTCCAATCAGGTTGATAGCATGCAGTGTGGATGAAAGAGGAGGAAGAAGATTCTGTCATAATCTACTCTACCATTTTAAGGGGGCTGTAGCAGTAATTTAAAAATCAGTATTACTAAAAATTTGCCCAATTTGGCCTTGTGATTCCATTTCTGTTTCTTCATACTAAAGTCCACATATCAAACAAAGATGGGTTTAAGCAGCTTCATAGTAGATATGCTCAGCACAGTGGCCCACAGAGGTATTCCAAATGTCTATTAATTGGGAAGTAGATAAATATGTGATTATTCTTATCCATCATTCTGTGAAATATTATGCAGTCTTTAAGAAAAATGGGCTCATGTGGCTGACATCAAAAAATCTGTAAGATTTAACTTAAGAGTAAATTGTGTGGTAAAATGTGTGTATTATAACTGTTGTGTAAAAATAAGTATATCGTTGTGCGTTTCTTTGTGTGCAAGTTTAAATGCATAGGAAAATGTCAGAAAGAGTGCACGTCAATTTAAAAGTGGTAAAGGTTACCCCAGGAAGTGAGACAGGATAGCACAAATGTTCATGTGTATGTGTGCGTGCATGAGAATTCTTTATCCTATATTTTTCCAATTTATTTGTTTTCTTCAGTAGGAGTTTACTCCTCCAATTTTCATGGACTTGGAAGTAAAATGTTATATGCTTGGAATGAGACTTTTATATACACAAAAACTCCTAGACAACAACATATAACAAAGAACGACAATGCCAAACAAACGGAATGTGAGCAATTACTGTGTTAACATTCAGTAACAGGTTTTCAGAGAGTAAAGAGATCACTTATAGTGGAAGAACTACTTCCTAAGGTCAAAACTGTAAGGAAATTGGAAATAATTAAAAACTAAATAGAAACAATAAAAATTCCTACTATCTAGCATAGTGCTGGTCACATAGTAGCTATTTAATAATCATTTGTTAAATGCTAGTAATTGTCATGAGATCCTGGAGAGTGTACATCTCTGCAACAGAGTTCTTGTGTCTGTGAGACAAACTGGTTTTCCTAGATTATTTTAAAGATCCAATCAAGGTATAAAAATCTTCATTGATAAGTCATATCATTTCTATGCCAACATATACATTCTGAATTTATAACAGATTTTCTGTGACTTTCAATTTTTTTAAAAAAATCCACCCTATGGTCTGCAGAAGTAGAGCCAAAGGAGTTTTATTTCTTGCAAAATTTAATTTACAAAAACTCTGACCAATGTACATATGCCTCCTACTGACAAGGTGTGTAATTTCACTGACAAGGCATCCATTTCAGACCTACAAACTTAAAAAATAATTCTCACCAGAAATCAGTCAGTTCAGTCACTCAGCCATGTCCGACTTTTTGCGACCCCACAGACTGCAGCATGCCAGGCTTCCCTGTCCATCACCAACTCCCAGAGGTTACTCAAACTCATGTCCATTGAGTCAGTGATGCCATACAGACATAGGCCTAGGAGTTATCACCAGACATAGGCCTAGGAATTATCACTTTAGAATTTAATAAGGCAATCATAGTATATCAGTAGAAAACTTAAAAACCAGTATTTGTCTACATTAAAAAATTAAGAGAAAAGAATGCTTCCCAGAAGAAAAATATTTCTTTGAAAACAGGCTAGATAAGTAACATAACAGTGAATATTGGATGGAGTGTTAAGATTATATATGAGAATCTATGAAAGGAAAGCAACATGCTATATAAGGTAATTGCTAAATTTGTGAATGGGAACTGATTTTTTTCCCCAAGTGGAAATGAGTTGTAACTGCAAGAAAAAGAAATATATGTACTTTGCTTTTTACAAAATAATAAACCAAATAAAAATTTTAAAATGAAAGTAGAAGTTACACAAAAAATACACAACCCCACCATCCACAACAGATAACCATTGCTAATATTTTGTCTGATATCCTTCCAATCACGTTTCCTCAAAGCACACACATATACTTTACATGACCGAATTAATATTTTGTAATCTTCTTTTTCACTTTAAAATACAGCATTATAAAAATAATACTATTGGTTAGTTCGTAAATTCTCTCCAACTTTTCACTAGTAATACATGTTACAATGAAATATCTAGAAAATAACACGTGTTTTTTTTTTAAATAACACGTGTTTTTACAATTGTTCTAAGAATTCCAAGTCAAGAATCTGAAAAATAAAATAGAAATTACTTTTCTAAGGATGAGATTGTTGAATTTCCTATAGAAAAACTAAACGAAATAGAAACAGAGAAAAGTCAAGAGAACCTCTGTGGAACATGCCATTTGGCCGTTCCTCCAGGTGAGAAGTGGATATAGAGAGCGGAAAACAGACACACATGATCCCTGCTTCGGGCTGCAGTGGTGGCCCAGCAGTAAAGAACCCACCTGCCAATGCAGGAGACGTGGACAATCCCTGGCTCAGGAAGACCCCTTGGAGAAGGAAATGGAAACCCACTCCGGTACTCTTGCCTGGGAAATCACACAGACAGAGGAGCCTGGTGGGCTATACTCCATGTGGTCACAAAACGGTCAGAGATGTCTTAGCAACTGAACAATAATCCCTGCTTTACTGCAAAATACTTTTCCAGTCAACTAATCAAAACAACTCTGGACATGTATCTGGAGGTAGAAAAGATTTTAAGGAGGATGGTAAAAAAAACTGACAAATCTCTATAGTTATAAATAAAATGCTGATTAACATTTATCAAGGTATGACTGATGAAAATTACACATATTGAATATATACATCGTAATGAGTTTGGACATATGCATCCACCCATGATACCATCATTACAATCAAGGTACTAAACACATCCATCACCTCCAAAAATGCCCTTATGTTCTTTTGTGGACTTGTTTCATTTTGTTTTGGGGTTAAGAAAACTTAACAAGAAATCTATTCTCTTAACCTATATTAAAATACACAAAGCCATTTTGTTAACTACAGCACATGTTACACAGCAAATCTCTGCAATGTTCATCTTCCATAACTGGAACTTAATACTCCTTGACCAAAAATACCCCCTCCCCCACCCCAGCAACCACATTCTATTCTCTGCGTCTATGTATTTGACCATTTTAGATACTGAATTCAAATGGAATCATGAAGTACTGTCCTTCTGTGACTGGCTCAATTCACTTCACATAATGTCTTCTAGGTTTCTTTCATGTTGTCATACATGACAAAAGTTCTTTCTTAAGGCCAAATAATATTCCATTGTGCGTATATGCCACATTTTCTTCCTACATTCATCTGCCAAGGCACATGAATCATTTCCATATCGTGGCTGTTGTGAATATTGCTGCAATGAACATGGGGATGCAGGCATCTCTTTAAAATCTTGATTTCAACTCTTTTTACCCAGAGGTAGAATTACTGGATCACATGGCAGTTCTATCTTTAATTTTATAAGAGAAAAAAATAAGAACAAAAATAATTAAAGAGTTTCAAGGGTAACTAAAAGGAGAATGCTTATAAACGTATAAATGAAACATTTGTTCTCAGGGGAATAAACCAGGCCATGTAAGAGGGAAACAAAACAGTTGACAAAGGAAAAATGAAAATTTTAAAGCAACGAATTCATGGGAAATTGATCTGCAGTATGTGAAAATATACCTTTGCTTTATTTGGTGAAGAAAGAAGATTAAAACCATAACCTTGCAATCACATTATGTAATTAAAAATCATTTACTGTCAAATGAATTTGGGTGAAGGCATCTTATGAAGTGTTGATAATAAATGTGCCACATTTCCTTATTTCTGTAGGAAAAATCGAAGGCTCACAGTTCTCCTTTCTTGAATAAGAATAGGGACCAAGGACACATGGATAAAAACTTGTGCCTGGATGAAATTGAAAAATATAGAGCAAAGAACATATGAAATTTAGAAATCTATGAAAGCTTTCTTCTACATAGCCACCCCAGCCACTTCTACACCGATCAAAATAAAACATCCTGTACTCTGTGAACCTCACCAAAGAAAATGTCCCCACATAAAATTATTGATACCATCAGATAGAGAAAACATACAATGGAATTAAGTGTAAAAACCTTTTAAGTGTCTGACCTAACATCTTTTACTGCATCTTTCTTCCATGGTCTATGGAAGAATAAAAACTTCCAAAACAATGACAGTTCAGAACACCTCTCTGAATTGTCTATGTAGTGCCAACTCTACTCATCATTTGGAGACAAAAGAGAGGTGGACACAAAAGCTCTGACGAGCAGTGATAAGACCTAAATTAAAGCGTATTCTACCAGGAGGGCTTCTGAAGTGTATTCCAGCGATTTTGAAGAAACAATGCTTCAATTGTTCCCGTGCCTAGAAATAATGTTATTGAAGGTGAAGTTTCCCTGTGTCCAACAGCTCTTCACAAAAATGAAACATTTTCTCTTCAAGTAAATCCAAAGCAAGATAGTGAGATTTAGGCTGGGCTGCAAGAGTGACTATAATAGACCTCAAAGAGAATGCATCTATTACAGTTTTCTTTCATCCAATTCTTCATTATCCCAAGTATGTTTTAAAGAATTTTCCTTAAGAGTCCTGAAAACAATTTCAGCAATAACTAAACTTCCACTTCACCAAATAATCTTGGACATTTACATGAAAACTATGCAAAAACAATCAGGCTGTTAGCCATAGTCTGATCCCCTGGAAACATTTTAGTAATTTTTTTAATTATCAGCTTCATCCTCTAGTTGCTTCATTTGTTACTATCATATTAGTTGGTATAGAAAATTCTTATTTTCTGTTCCTTTTTATTAATTTTTTTTTCCTTTATGGGAAATACAAAAATAAAAAACCAAGTGTCCATAAACAGTCACCATGAAAATGAATTTAAATAATTTATACCCAGATTTGGAGAAGGAAATAGCAACCCACTCCAGTACTCTTGCCTGGAAAATCCCATGGAGAGAGGAACCTGGTAAGCTGCAGTCCATGGAGTCGCAAAGAGTTGGACACAACTGAGCAACTTCACTTTCTTTTCTTTCTTTCTTTCTATACCCAGATTGGCTGGGTATATACTTACTTTGCCATTTTTTCCTTAGATTAATAACTTAAAAAAAGAATCTGTGGTCGGGGAGAGCCATGGGGCTCACTGTCACTTCGATCTCTGATTTCTGGATTTGGAACCTGGTCAAGACATGGAAACGAAGAGGGACTTTCCCTGTCATAACACTCAATCTTCCCAGAGCAAATGATCGCATCACATACTTAGTCACAGCCTTAGTTTTTGACTCACAAATCTTCTCTATCAAAATATAGAACCCTATTTTATGAGTTTCAACAAGAGAGCTGGGGGAAAAGGGCAGAGAGAGGATCATAAATGAAATAACAGGCTTGCCACTGTGGGGACCTAGCATAGGATACTGCATTTGTCTCTGTGGAGAAATTATAAAGTGAAAAGACAGCATGAATTTGAAGAAACACATGCTAACTATGAGAATCTCCTGAGGAAATCTAAGATTGCTGTGGCTTGTACTATATCTCTTTATGAGGGTATGTGTGCCATTGGTGTCGCGGGGGGGGGGGGGGGGCTTTGATAGACACAGCCTGGCCAGAAGACCATGAGACCAAAGCTTGTAGGAGAACTCTTTTAAATTTCTCTTTTAGTCTGTTAAGTTCTCTTTTAGTCTCCATCCATCTTCGCCTCCTCTCCCACACATGGTGCTTTGGAACCACCTTTGCCTGACACTGTGATCAGGAAACCCAGCGTTATCAGAACAGTATGAGAGCAGAACACCAACAAAAACACATATGGGCTACTGTGTTGCCATCTTCCACTGATTCTGCCATTCTCTAGTCTAAAACCCGAAACTCCAAATGAAAGGAGATTCCTACTCCCTAACTTGAGGGTTCACCTGGGGGGCAGAGCCCTTAAGAGTTGGGAACAATGGTTCTGTGGTACCTGCAGCTGTCCATTAGAGACCTCATCCACCCCCTTACGTCCAAACACACTGTGAATTAAGCCCAAGCCCTTCCTACCAGACAACGTGGTAACTGAGGGGCATGTGAGTAACTCACTGGCCATAAAACTTGCGGGGTGGGGGAGAGTAATATAAATACAGTAAGAAACACAAAAGCTGAAGAACGCATATCATCCAAATGATTAAAATATATGGACCAAGAATTTTAAATGCAATAAATACCCTCAAAGACAAAAACAGGGAATGGTTGTAACATGAAAGAGGAACAAGAAAAAAGTCTCCAAGGAGCAGTTAAATGGAGTTAAACCCTTATTAAATAACAACATCACTTTGGAAGTATAAAAGTATTCATTCAAAATAAATTTTAATAAGTCAAGGATAAATATTACTACCAACTTATTACTAAAAATGAGGGAAGAATGAGAATAATAAAAACACTTGATTAATCCAAAGATACGCAATTAAGGAGAGAAAAAAAAACAAACAGAAGGGGTAAAGGGAGAAAAGCAAGATGGTAGACTTAGTAATAAGTAAATATAGTAATAACTAATTAAATTAAATGTTAATGGAAAAAAATATTTTATAAATGGCAAAGACTTTGAGATTAGATAGAAACAACAAAATCCTGCTATATGCTGTTTACAAGGTGTATGTTTTAAATGACAAAAACTGTCTAGTATGGTACTGGCACAAAGACAGAAATATAGATCAATGGAACAGAATAGAAAGCCCAGAGATAAATCCACGAACCTATGGACACCTTATCTTTGACAAAGGAGGCAAGAATATACAATATAAAAGACAACCTCTTTAACAAGTGGTGCTGGGAAAACTGGTCAACCACTTGTAAAAGAATGAAACTAGAATACTTTCTAACACCATACACAAAAATAAACTCAAAATGGATTAAAGATCTAAATGTAAGACCAGAAACTATAAAACTCCTAGAGGAGAACATAGGCAAAACACTCTTTGACTTAAATCACAGCAAGATCCTCTAGGACCCACCTCCCAGAATATTGGAAATAAAAGCAAAACTAAACAAAAGGGACCTAATGAAACTTAAAAGCTTTTGCACAACAAAGGAAACTATAAGCAAGGTGAAAAGATAGCCCTCAGATTGGGAGAAAATAATAGCAAACGAAGCAACAGACAAAGGATTAATCTCAAAAATGTACAATCAACTCCTGAAGCTCAATTCCAGAAAAATAAATGACCCAATCAAAAAATGGCCCAAAGATCTAAACAGACATTTCTCCAAAGAAGACATACAGATGGCTCACAAACACAAGAAAAGATGCTCAGCATCACTCATTATCAGAGAAATGCAAATCAAAACCACAATGAGGTACCATTACACGCCAGTCAGGATGGCTGCTATCCAAAAGTCTACAAGCAATAACTGCTAGAGAGGCTGTGGAGAAAAGGGAACCCTCTTACACTGTTGGTGGGAATGCAAACTAGTACAGCCACTATGGAGAACAGTGTGGAGATTCCTTAAAAAACTGGAAATAGAACTGCCATATGGCCCAGCAATCCCACTTCTGGGCATTCACACCGAGGAAACCAGATCTGAAAGAGACACGTGTACCCCAATGTTCATCGCAGCACTATTTATAATAGCCAGGACATGGAAGCAACCTAGATGCCCATCAGCAGATGAATGGATAAGAAAGCTGTGGTACATATACACAATGGAATATTACTCAGCCATTAAAACAAATTCATTTGAATCAGTTCTAATGAGGTGGATGAAACTGGAGCCCATTATACAGAGTGAAGTAAGCCAGAAAGAAAAACACCAATACAGTATACTAACGCATATATATGGAATTTAGAAAGATGGTAACGATGACCCTATATGCAAGACATAAAAAGAGACACAGATGTATAGAACAGACTTTTGGACTCTGTGGGAGAAGGCGAGGGTGGGATGATCTGAGAGAACAGCATCGAAACATGTATATTATCAAGGGTGAAACAGATCACCAGCCCAGGTGGGATGCATGAGAGAAGTGCTCGGGTCTGGTGCCCTGGGATGACCCAGAGGGATGGGATGGGGAGGGAGGTAGGAGGGGGGTTCAGGATGGGGAACACATGTAAATCCATGGCTGATTCATGCCGATGTATGACAAAAACCACTACAACATTGTAAAGTAATTAGTCTCCAACCAATAAAAATAATTGGGAACAAAAAAGCTGTCTAAACAAAGGGATGAGGAAAGATATGCCAAAAGATTACTAACTAAAATAAAGCTGAAGGAACTATATTAGTATCAGGCAAAGAAAACTTTTAAATAAGCAATAGCACTTTATAATAAAAAGGCATCTTCTTAGGGATAGATAGGTCATAAGAATTAAAGTTTAACTGATCTTAGTCATAGTAAATTCATTTTTAATATACTGCCAATTTCTAATACCCTCTTTAGAATGTGCACGCACAGTCATATGAGCAACTGGGCTGTTGAACAGGAGTTCTTTAATTCTTTGTTTCTTTATAATGGCATAAACGGGGAAGCTTGCAGCATCCTTCTCTGGAATAGTGTTAAAGAGCACTAGGCTTTTTTTAAAAAGAGCACTAAGATAATAACTAGCATTAAGCTCCTTTGACATGCTTGCCAAGGCAATGAATGCTACTTGTACTGTCTCCTAGAATGGGAGAAAATAATGCTGTTCAGACCTAGAATCTGAAACTGAATTGAGCTTCACACTCTATCCATGACTAATTTTTGCTTCATTATTAATCCATGGATCCCAGAGGAGCTACAGGCATTTCCTTCTTGTTTTCCTTAGAAATACATAGGCACTGAAGCTATGCATCAGGCCATTTACAGTGTGCAGTTCAGTTCAGTTCAGCCGCTCAGTCGTGTCTGACTCTGCGACCCCATGGACTGCAGCACGCCAGGCTTCCCTGTCCATCACCAACTCCCAGAGCTTGCTCAAACTCATGTCCATTGAGTTGGTGATGCCATCCAACAATCTCATCCTCTGTCATCCCCTTCTCCTCCTGCCTTCAATCATGTCAGCAAAACAATAAAATGGGACAGCTGTAATGATAATAAATATGAATATTTTCTGATTAACCATCAAGAAGCAGAATTATCAAGCGAGTACGATTGTCATTGTTTTTAATTAATTATCTTAAAAGAAAAAAAAAGACTATTTCTCTGAAGAATTATTTCAAAGGATTTTACTATATTAAGAAAACTTTTAATGGACTGAAAATCTCAAAATTTCTTTTGAAAAATACACATCGAAATAGTGGTTCTTAAATTCATATATTCCCCAGAATCCCTTCATAGGGAAAACAGATTTCTGGGAGCCACCAAGGGGTTTTTTGAATCAGTAGGTCTGGAGTGGGATTTGGTAATTTGCATTTTTAACAAATTTCCAGGTGATGCTGATGCTACTGGTCCCCAGAACACACTTTAAAAGAGCCACTGCTTCAAACAAATGAATAGACCCATCTGGGAATTATCTAATCTCCAGTACCTGAGTGACTTTTTTTTCTACTCTGAAACATTGAATTAGTTTAATGTGAATGAGATTTCTTCCACACGAAAGGCTAACAAACACTTAATTGGATGTTTTCCATAAAACAACGGCTGGTACTGATTCAATACACAGAAACTTTCCATGTGTCTCTACCTCACACCTGCGCAGGGACCAGCAGAGCTTCAGCACAACAGTGTTCCCTAATGCTCCTTCAAAGTTCCAGAGAGTCCCAAAGGCAAATTTTATTGTGCTGTTTGGCCTCTCAGATTTGTTCACATCATTGCATTTTACGCAGCTCCCTAGTCCCATGAACACTGAGTCTCATCAAAGTAGGAAAACACTGCAATTGAAACCACCCAAAGAAACCAAGGGTATCCACCAGACACTAATACTTATCTTCTCCCTTTTTATCTGATGTTTAGTGCATCTAACTTACAACAAGGACTGGATGTAAACAAAAATCTTATTAAGAGCAGCAATCAGCTGGGAAGAAAACCAAGTGGTACATCACACACTCAGACACTCTCTTGAGTTGGACTGGCATTTGGGGCAGAACAGAGAGAGATGAATTCCTATAGAGGTGTACCTGATAGGATATGTGCAGTACAAAGAAGTGTCCACCATAAGAGAGCAATCAGAGCAATCAACAAGACCACTCCTAGATCACTCGGGGAACATAACTGGGACAGTACAAATTAAATACCTTTGTATTTAATACATTAAATACAGGACAAATTAAATATATTCTAGAGATCTGCTGTACAAGACTGTACCTGAGGCAATGACAATGTATTGTACACTTACAGTGTTATTAAGAGGTTGATCTCGTGTTAAGCATTTTTACCGAAACAAGATATATTAATATACATATATGTATAGAGATGAGATATCAATATGAAGCATCACGGATTCTGTTTTGTAGATGAGATCTTAGCAGTGCCTGATGCAGTTGTTTCACTCACAGAAGGTTTGTCTTCTGAGGGTCTGAAAAGATGGAGAAATGATAGAAAGGAAGAAAGACAGGGCATCATGTGAATTCAACTGCTTTGGGGAGACTCTGTGAGGAGGACACGTGTGCCTGAATGTTTGTATTATAGGGTAGGTCCTCTGCACAGGCACACACGAAGGACTGCTTTATTTAAATTCACACTGTTTTGCTTTTCAGCACGTTTGGAATGATGCAGATCCTTAAATATTATTTATTAGCTCAGTTTCCCCAATTTCACACTGGTGCTTTTTCAGGTACTTCGCTGGAAACAGTCACATATAGTATAATTGTTTTAAATGCATTTTGTAAAATTTGTTTAAAATAAACTAAATCACTGTGTGTATCTACAGCCTCTGAGTGAGGAATTAGAAAATATTCTCAAAATAAATAGGTATAATAAATATTATGATCATTTTACCTGTCATTACAAGTTATTTAAATTAAGAAGTTGGAAAGTACCACTTGCAAAAGAAGGGGAGATCATGTTTCCCCTCAGCATAGCCAAAAAAAATTAGAAAAGTTGGTATTTTGAAAATATTAAAACTATCAGATGGATGATCTAGAGATTATCATACTAAGTGAAGTAAATCAGAAAGAGAAAGATAAATATCATATGATATCGCTTATATGTGAAATCTTAAAAAATGATACAAATGAACTTATAAAACAGAAACAGACTCACAGAGGTCAAAATCAAACTTACGATTACCAATGGGGAAACGTGGGAGAGGAGGGACAAACCAGGAGCTGAGGGTTACCATATGCACACTACTGTATAAAAAATAGATAATAAACAAAGGCCTCCTGAAGAGCCCAAGGAACTCCACTCAACATACTGTAATAACTTACATGGGAAAGGAATCTGAAGAAGAATATATAGGTATATAGGTATATGTACAGTTATTCAGCCAAATCACTTTGCTGTAAGCCTGAAACTAACACAATAGTTGTAAATCAATTATACTTCAATATAAAAGAAAACTTAAAAACACCAGAACCAAAGACTGGTTCAAAACGGCAGAAAGGGACCTGTGCTCACCTCTTCCTTCAAGAGCACTGAAATCACAGCTAACTGCTGAACAGTCGTCCACAGGAAGACGCTGGAACCCACCCAAAACGTCAGAACCAGGGAAATTCTTAGCTTGCTTAAGTAATAGAGCAGTTATCAATAATGTGTTTTGGAAATTGTGTTATATACATCTCATAAGTAGGTAAAATTCACAGTGAGATAAATTTACAAAAATGCTAACTTAACACAAAATTGAAGCACTCCTCTTGTTTTGCGATTGTATTTGAACGATGTCTAAAAATTTTATGTTAGCTCCAAACAACATCCAGATTTGATGTGATTGTGTCACCATGTCTTCAGTCATGGAAAATACAATTCTTTCACTTATCATCTTTGTGTCACGTTCTCCTTTTCACCATGCAAACTTTCAAACAGAGCAAAAAGTACAGAGAACACTCTAATCAGCCCTCACATAGTGACGGTTCCGCTCCAAAACATGTTAACTATGGCCAGCCTTAACTCAACTATCAACCCATGTATTTTAGCCAGAATATTTTAAAGCAAGTCCCATATATCACGGCATTTCACTGTAAATACTTAGCATGCTTCTCTAAGACTGTCTTTAAACAATCATCATCTTTTATAAGTCAATAATTTCTTAAAACCATGAACCTTTCCTGTGTACTTGATTTATTTGAGTCAAGATCCTTCAATGTCCACATGTTGTATTAAGTTGTCATATCTTTTAAGTTTTATTTACTCCATGGATATGTACTATCAAATGTCCCACACTTTGCATTTGACTGACTACTTCCTCATGATGTGTATATTCACGTTCCTCTCTCCCCAGTATTTCCCACAAATTTATAGGAAACATTGGAGGACCTAAGATATCCAGGCTCAAGTATTCTGACAAACATACTTCATATGTGGTGCTTTGTACATCCTATTACTTCACATCATTGAGACCCCATGATAATCTGGTTGCCCCAGATATTTAATGATGTTAAGATTGATCTGTGAATTCAGATGATGTTAGTCTGTCTTCATTATAAAATTTTCAATCAAGTTTTCCCCAAACTTTAAAATCCATTGCAATTGTTGCCTAGAGTTGTAAAATGCAGCTATAGAATTCTACCACTCTTTCATCCACGTATTAGCTGAATTTTTATAGAAAAGAACTTTCATTCTTCCAACTCATTGTTATGTTCCCTTTCAAGATCTTTTTCATTCTAACTTGAAGAATATTTTTCTATCTATAGGAGTCAGAAATATTTTCCTGTCCTATTTTTGGATGTATAGCCATGAACTACTTGAGAGCCCGGGGAATGTTAAATAATGCCAATAATGAACTAGATCATCCCAATGCATAAATTATCCTCAGGCTCACATCCCTTACTTTAGAAGCTTCATTAATTGCTCTAGCTGCATTAACTTTTAAAGGCCACTGGGGTCCCATTAAGTTACAGTTATCTTATGACTCCATCTGAGATGCTTAGCCCCAGGGAGTAGTTTGTATGCTAAAAAAATTTGGGGTGACAAAAGAGAGAAAGCATTACATTTAGTTGCAAGTTAACTCAAAAAAGAATAAGATCTGCAAGAATAGCTGTAAAATCCATTTATTTAAAGCTTCATAAAATTTGACTGAAGTATTCTTAATAGGCTAGCCACATGCTTTTTTAAAAAATGTGGCCTTTTTTTTTTGCAGCTTGATGAAGCACACTGCTTGTGAGGCCCAGGTTTGCTCCCAATGGATGGGCTAGTTAATATCACGAGGAAAAGAGCAAACAACTGTGGTACTTTTGCATCTTGACTCTGATGGCTGTCTTGAAAAATGCATATCATTAAACTTGCAATAGAAGAGAAAGACAGTGCGTATTTCAGCAAAATAACTGCTTGAAAGGGATCTGACTTTTGGAGGAAAGAAATGCACATATTTAAACAACAATAGCAAAGATCTGAAGGCACAACAGTAAGTAAAATACATTCAGTGTAACAGAATATGCCTTTAGCTCCCATGAAGCTATACCTCTGGAGGATTCATGATATTTCTTTCAAATGTTTCTATATACATCTTCCTTCTCTAAAAAATATACTCCCTCCAACTCAGAGAATTACTTCAAAATGCAATTCTTTCTCTCTTTATTCATTAATCAGGATTCTCGAAAGACTAATTAGACTTCTGCTTAAAAGAAAAAGACTGAGAGAGAAGAAAGAAAGCGTAAGCAAGTGCATTAGAGACAGAATCAGAGCAAGACAGAGAGTCAGAGAAACAAGAGGAATTGCTTTAAGAAATTAATGCTTTCTTTCTCATCAAAAGCCAAGTGGGAATAGTGACACAGCAGAATGGGAAAGCTGAAGTCTCTGGGCCGTAGGGCATCACAGAAAGAGAAGCCGCTGACTCTGCAGACACCTGAGAGGTTCTGCAGAGAGGAGCTCCAGATGTGTCAGGGGTAGGCTCCTCCAGAAATCAGGGACTTGTTTGAAAGTTTGTGCATAGTGCAATCAGACCTTAAGATTTTCTCCTCCAACCAAGGCAGCCTGGTTCTTACTTTCTTTTACCCCGCAATAGTCACAGGTCTATGCTTGAGAAAAACTAAACCCAAAAGGTTCCATGAAATGTTGAGTTCCTTCTGGACTGAAAATCTATAGCAATGTTTCTCTGCTGCCTTTCTGAGCATCAGAATGTATACATTTCTGATCCTAAGCAAAAGCAAACAATACTCCTCAGCGATGGGATAAACGGAAGGGGGGTTACGTTCTATTTACATAAATGGCTAGCTGGCTAGTTGCTAGCTCCATATTCTTTTCTTAGGATTTCATTGGTTTTGGTCCTTTAGAAGTAAAACTTGGAACTCTTTCTGCCTATCACACTATTTTTAGATAAAGAATCCGAAATCACCTATCTCTACATTAACCTGTTTTCCCCATTACCGCCTTGGTCCTTCTGTTTAGGGGAGCATTTTCTTTTCCAGGTTGGCATAAAGTTTTTGAACAGTTCTACTGTGCAATACAAATAAAAACAAATTACAAAAATCTAAATAGTAATAAAATATAATTAAACAACTATTCAGGTGTCAAGATTTCCACTGAGAATGAGGGTGCTCCTCAGCCCAGCGTCTAGGAATTTCAAAGACAGCACCCAGGCAGACAGGGTTTGTCCTCCTGTGTTCATCAGCTTCATATTTCAGGAATTACAGAAGCCAAAGTGTTTCACATTAGTATGCATTTAGGGTATCCATCTTCAGTTTACATTATGTAAATGTATGTTAAAGAGAGTGAGAGCAGGTTTTACAGAAGTATAAAGGACTCTGAAGAAAGAGGTAAATCAAGATATTAAACCAATATTTGCAAAATGTCACTGCTAGTGGAAAGGCTGGGAGTTTTAGCTCAAATATGAATTCAGAGATGACATTTGTGAGTGGATTATCTGCAAAGATCAGTGGGTTGGTTCTCATTATGGACATGAGCGAGTCACAAGGGGAAAGTTGGTCACGGCATCAGGATATAGCCATTGCTATCCTCTGAATGTTTAGGGCTCCCAGCCCCCAAAATTCACATGTTGAATTCCTAATAGCCAATGTGACAGTATTAGATCAGGCCTTCAACAGGTGAAGTCATGAGGGTGGAACCCTTTTGAATGGAATTAATGTCCTTAAAGAAACCCCATAAAGCTCCCTAGCCCCTTCTGCCATGTGAGGATACACTGAGAAGTCTACCCCAGAAGAGAGCCCTCACCCATTCATGCTGGTACCCCAATCTCAGACTTCTAGATTCCAGAACTGTGAGATATGTTTGTGGTTTTATAAGCCACCCAGACTGTGGTATTTTGTTACAGCAGCACAAACAGACTAAGACAGTCACTATAAACTTTACCATCACCACCAATCTGAAACCTGTCTAATCAAGACAGGACCATGCATTAGAAACAATACATTTTCTCTGACAAACTAATACCTTCAAACGCTTTCCCTGACTTAGATCCTTCTGATGTGTTGTTCAGCCACTAAGTCATGTCTGACTCTTGGTGACCCCACAGACTGCAGCATACCAGGCTG
The DNA here is from genome assembly GCF_019320065.1 of Cervus canadensis. Lineage (NCBI taxonomy): Eukaryota > Metazoa > Chordata > Mammalia > Artiodactyla > Cervidae > Cervus > Cervus canadensis. The sequence goes on from NC_057403.1 coordinate 61,650,745, forward strand.
CTCTGTCCCCTACTGTCTCTCAGAGTTTGCTCAAATTTATGTCCATTGAGTTGGTGGTGCCATCCAACCATCTCATCCTCTGCTGCCCCCTTCTTGTGCCTTCAACCTTTTCCAGCATCTGGGTCTTCCCTAATGAGTTGGCTCTTATCATGAGGTGGCCAAAGTATTGGAGCTTCAGATTCAGCAACAGTCCTTCCAATGAATATCCAGGGTTGATTTTCTTTAGTATGCGTTGATTTGAACTCCTTGCAGCCCAAGGGACTCTCAAGAGTCTTCTCTAGCACTACAATTTGAAAGCATCAATTCTTCAGCACTCAGCCTTCTTTACAGTCCAACTCTCACATCCATACATGACTACTGGGTTAGATTTTAGTTATTTTGACTCTGTGCAAAAACTGGAGTTGACACTGCACAACACAATGTTAATTAAAATTATAATTATTACCAGAACATGTGTAAACAATCTTACATACAGACTCTCTCACTCTCTTCTGAGCTGTTTGTGTTTTTTAGGTTGTACTTTTTAGGAAAGGGAGAAATAACTGGAATAGGATTTCTTGTTTCTCTGCATTTGTTTGTTATTTAAATTGAAGTTTTAAAGGGAAATGGTAGCTATCATTTTAGAGATCTACTCCAGTTAGACACAGACAACTTTCAGAAACCATCCCCTTGCATAGGCTCCTTCATGCTTCCCCTCTCCCGCCACCACCAAACCGATCCGTTTAACAGGACCCAGCCTCAATTTTCAAAATGAAAAGTCTCATTACAATTGCAACAGCTAGTTCCAAATTTTCCTGTTCTGCAATGATTCTGATAATCACCTCCAGAGTGCATTGTTTGTATGAGAGTGTCCTCCATTATGTTATCTTTACCGATTGAAAAAACCTAAACTTCTACCTTTGAATAATTCTAGGTTATTGTCACCTTGTCTCTTATCTTCTCAGACTGTGAACAATTCTCCCTCCACCTACACGGCTACCTTGACCGCATTTGTAGAGGGACAATGTGTCTCCCCTGAGCTTCCTCCTTTGTACCTGATGATTGCCTTGCTGGAGGAGGCCAGTGGAAAGGAATCATGTATTCCTCACCCTTTAAAAAGTAAAGCAACTCACATTTAAGATGTCACACTGTTTTATTGGAAAGTATAAAAAGAAACTGTTTTACGGTGTCATTACAATGACACGGTGCAAGGACTGGCTCTAAAAAATACCTCTGCCTTGGGAGACCAAACAGTTTAAGGCAGAAACTATCAAACGATGTCAAGCTAAACTGTTTATCCATCATCAGAGAACAGAATTGTTTTCTCTAATGGAGTGTCTTCTCTTGTTATGCATTCACTGAATATTGAAATCACCACTGTGGAAATTAATACTGAGGGGAAAATTCATGTGTCATTTGATAATGTAGTTAAGGATATGCGTTCCAGATTGAACAAAATTTAACATCAAAAACAGGGTCAAAAACATTATTGAAAGATTTTATCTTGATCCTAAGGATTTAGTTGCCCCCAAATGCATAAAATTAATAAAATATGTTTTACTTACTTCTGTTTTATTTAACAATTACTCTCTTGGACTGACCAATCAAAAATCCAAGCAAACAAAAACTCTAGTTTACAACAGTCTTTACCTTAAAAAGACATTTTCTTGGGTTTTTTTAAAAACACTATCTTAATTCACCATATACAACTAGATCCTTGGAAACGTCTTTTATACGTATGTTTTTACATAGTGTATTCCATGCACCAAAGTGTGGTAAACACGTTCTTTCATTGAAATAACACAGCTCGTTTTTACACAGATAACCATCATTCTATCCTTTTTTTCCTTTCTTTCTTTCTTTTTCGCTACACAATGCAGCACGTAGGATCCTAGTTCCCTGACTAGGGATTGAAGCCACACCCCTGCACTGGGGCACAGAGCCTCACCGCTGGACCATCAGGGAAGCTCTGATAACCAGCATTCTAAAAGCAAAATACAGGCGTGAGAGTACATCAAGCTAAAAAGTTTCAGCACAAGAAAGGAATCAACAGGCTGGGGAAATCCTAAGAAGTAGGAAAAATATCTGAAAGCAACATATCTGATACGGGGTTAACTTCCAAATTATACACGAAAGTCCTACAAAAAAGAGAAAAACAGAAAAAAAAAACTTAAGTGGACAAAGGATCTCAGTAAACATTTGTCCAAGAAGACAGTAAAATGGCCAACAAGTACATGAAAAGATGTTCACCATTACTGTTCATCAGGGAAATGTAAATCAAAATCACAGTGAACTATCACCTCATGCTCGGTAGAGTAGCTGTTATCAAAATTGGAACTCTTGTGCACCGTTGGTAGGAATGCAAAATTGTGAAGCCACTATGTATATAAACACCACAGAGGTTCTTCAAAAAATTAAAAAGAACTGCAGTATGATCAGGCAATCCTACTTCTGAAAGAGGTGAAATCAGGATCTCAAAGAAGTATCTGCACTCCCATGTTCACGGCAGCATTATCCACAACAGCCAAGACTGGGAAACAACCCAGATGTCCATCAATGAATGAGGGGGTAGAGAAAATGTGGTACACATATGCAATGGAATAGTTTTTGGCCTTAAAAAAGAAGGGAATGCTGCTGTATGTGACAACATAAATGAACCTGGAAGACATTATGTTAAGTGGGATAAGCCAGTCACAGGACAAATACTGTGATTCCACTCAGATGAGGTGTCTAAAATAAACTTATAAAAACAGAGAGAAAGTGGGTGTTTGCCAAAGGCTGAAGGGAGAGGGAAGTCACTATTCAACAGGGATAGAGCTTCAGTTATGCAAAATGAATACCTTCTAGATGTCTGTTCTACAACATTGTGCCTATAGTTAACAATACTGTATTACACTTTTAAAAGTTCAGACAGGGTAGATCTTGTATTAAGTGTATTTACCACAGTAAAAAATATTTTCTCTTTAATTTAAATTTTAAAAGGTGTTTCTAAGAATGCTAGCTGTATATATAGTTCTGTGAAAGAATGTCTTCAACATGCAATGCATGGAATAATAGGCATTTTTGAAACAATATGCATAATGAAGATGGTTTTCTTTTAACATTTTCATTAACAATAATCAGGGAATATGCTATTCCTAGAATCCAACCTGGATTGCTGTTAGAAGTTCTTCAGTGGCTTTTCTTGCACCCAGAACAAAATTCAACTTTCTGCCATGGTTCATGTTGTTTGCATTACGTGAGTTCAAGTCATTCTCCAGGTTCCTCTCTTGGGCCCACTCCATCCCACCCCACCCCTGCTCATGCTGCACTTACAACTCGACTCTGCTTTCAGCTGCCTCCAGACCCCAGGCTCTCTTCCACCTCCAGGCACTGGCAGACGCTATTCCCCTTGCCTGGAGTGCTTCTCCTCTCCACTGTCCACTGGGACTGGCACTTCTCTCTACCTGAGCGCTTAATTAGCTTGTCCATAGCTTTAAAATCACATAATCATTTTATTTTATTCCATATTTGCTTTCATATCTGGCCATGACCCAGAAGTTAGCCAGCACAAGTGCAGGAGTTCTGTGTTCCGAATTATTTCGACATCATAGGACAGCGTGTGTGGGCACCCAAGATACATTTGAAGAGTGAGTGAATGAGTGATTTTAGGGGAACTTTTTAAAGCTGAGTCTTTTTTTAATTAATTTGTTTATTTTAATTGGAGGCTAATTACTTTACAATATTGTGGTGGTTTTTGCCATACATTGACATGAATCAGCCATGGGTGTACATGTGTCCCCCATCCTGAACCCCCCTCCCACCTCCCTCCCCCTCTCATCCCTCAGGATCATCCCAGTGCACTGGCCTTGAGCACCCTGTCTCATAGGACTGGCGATCTGTTTCACATATAGTAATATACATGTTTCAATGCTATTCTCTCAAATCATCCCACCCTCTCCTTCTCCCACAGAGTCCAAAAGTCTGTTCATCTGTGTCTCTTTTGCTGTCTTGCATGCAGGGTCATTGTTACCATCTTTCTAAATTCCATATATATTAAAGTTGAGTCTTATTGTTTTCCATGGTATATAAACTCACAAGACCAGTAAGTATTCACCTTCCATCCATAAAAACAAATAATCACATACTTTTCTGAAATATAAACATATAATCCCCCTTTCCCTACTTCTCCACCTCCTCCTCTTTTATCCTCCTCTTCTTCTTTCAGCAGCAGGAAAACTTTAAAGTTTGTGACAGGAAACAACCATTTCATGAGCATGTGATAGGTATATTTACATTACATATCTCTTTACTCCACAAATGAGTTCTTTTTTCTATAGTCTGTCCATAACAGCAGGTTTTGTCTAATGCCAACTACCTGGACCACAAGCCTCACAGTGGGGACTGGATAAAGGTGTGAAGGAGACTGTGTAAATCAATCCTTAACACTAGCAACATGAAGGAGGGGCTTGCTTATTGATTTGATAGACAGCCAGTAATTACCCTAAGGGAGGTTACTCTGTAATCAGAAATCAGAAATTTTACCTTTAAAACCTTCAATTCAGCCTTCTAAACTTCAAATGGCATTCTACTTCAGCAAACTACTTCCATGAAGCTAAAGAATGCTTTCACATCTATCCAAAAAGATGTACCCTAGTTTATAAGTCCTATTCAAAGATGCATGTTTTTTAATTTCAGACTCTAGACACTTAGAATAATTCTTTTAATAAGTGCTTCATTACACAGCTAATATCTTAACAAATTTCTGTGACAACATTTAAATTAAAATAGGTGAACCAAATTAGCTCTTTTTCTCCAACCCACCACACCTCAGTCTCCTCTGCCTCAGAAACTACGCTTATCTCTGTGATGTGTGTCCTACAAGACATTATGGACCATTTAGGAATGAACACATCATCCTATACTGAAACAAAATTTACTTTTCCATCTTAATATAATACTTTGCATATTTCCACCTTGCTTTTTTTCCTGTCATAATATATCTTACAAATCAGTCTGCAACAAATGTCATGTTTTGTAACTCTTCCTAGTCATAGAAATATAGTTGCTCCTTAGTTAACTTTTTTATGCCCTACTGCTGGACATATAGGTCAATAACAGAAAGAATGGCAGTGTCATAAAGCATGCACATTTTAAAATAATAAATGCTAGCAAACTTCCCTCCATAGTGTCTACACCAATTAATAACTACACTTGGACTCAAAATATCTGATATACACCTTTACCCTACTTCATATTAGCAGTATTTTTCAAATCATCATTATATACAAAAACTTGTCATCCTATTTAGGGAAAACTTTTCAATTAATTTTCATTATAAAATATATGATTGAAATACATATATTTACTATACCTATGTACTTACTGAAACTTGGTGTTTCATCTTTTGCAAACTGTCTTTTTCTATCTTTTGTCCATTTTATTGTGCTATGGATATTCTTCTTAAATTTTTGAAATGTTTCTTTGTGGAACTTCTAGATGTGACTACTTTACTGTTAACACAGTAAAGAATACCCCCCCTGCCCACCGTGGTCACTTACATTTAAATCTGTTGACTGCTTCTTCATACATTATTTATCTTAACAGAATCAAATTTACCAGAGGCTCTTCTCATAAAGAAACAACCTGTCAAATTCTATTTTAAAACCTGTTAGATTTTTGTTGGGACCACACTGAAATTATATTTTAATTTACAGAGATATTAATGTATCTTCAAAATACTGAGTCTTCAGTTCAGGCAAAATGGCATATCTTTACATTATTTGGCATGTTTTTATGTCCTTCAGCAATTGTTTTAAATCACAACAATGTCTGACTTTGTACGAAACAAAAAATACAATATGTGAATACAGATAAGAGCAGAATGTCTATTTTTTTCTTCAAGAGGCTATGATTCTCATTCTTAGTAAAACAGACGTGAGCTGCACACACAGAGAAATAGCCTGGTCATTAGCTTCACAATTTAGCCCCTAATGACCAATAGGTGCATTCCTTTTTGATCTTTCCTAAAATCCAAAAAGATAGCTAAAGGAAAACTTTACGCTCTGGTTCCAACTATCTGAAAGATGTTATAGTCTACTGCAGTACAGCCAATATATGCAAATATGCCTATATTAAACATAATTTCAAAAATGAGGCAGTAATGATAATCCTCTTGCTAAAGAGGTCACTGCATGAGAATAATATATTTTTTATAAATTCAAAATTATAAAAATGCTGTTATAAAAGCCCTCTGGGTACATTCTATGCATATAAATTTTTCCCTTTATGCTGAATATTTTTAAACAACAGAAGTCTCAAAAAAAAAATAGAAGCAAGTTTCAGACTAAACTACATTATTTTATATATTTCAATGAGAAGAATATTTGAATCATAATTATCCTACAAAATATCAAATTGTATCACAGTAGAGAATTAAAATATTCTCGTGTACTTCAGTTTTAGAATATCATGTAAACAACCAATCACCAAAACACAATTGTAAATTGTACAGTAAAATGTGCTTTTGCATTAAGTTGAAGACATTTTTTAATTAAAAAAAATTAAAAGAAAAAATATAAACGGTATTTTGAGTGCCACTTTCTAAATTCCCAAGGTCAGGGAGGAGAGACTTTGGGGTGATCCCACTTGTTGTGTGAGTCCAGGTCACACAGCACTGCTCCTGGACATCACACAAGGCCATGCCTTCTGCTATGTGTGGCTTTCCCGAAAGAACAAACTCACACAAGAATACCACTGGCAGTGTGGAACTTATTATATATCTATACAGGGAGATGAGGAGAGAATATGCACAGAAAATAAGCCAAAATGCCCTCAGGTTAGTCTTCAAATCCCCTTCTCCGTCAAGCTTCCAAAAGCCGTCTTACTTTTCCACTGAGCACTGTTTCATTAGCCCCGCTCGGCTTCCTGCAGTGCTTCCTCACGGAAAACTACTTTTTCTTGCAAAGTGGCGGCCCTCCGCCTGGAAGACCCGGATGTGGCTGAGCCTCAGCCCTGGGCTTCCAAGGTGGTGCTAGTGGTGAACAACCCGCCAGCCAGTGCAGGAGACATAAGAGATGCAGGGTCAGTCCCTGGGTCAGGAAGATTCCGTGGAGAAGGAAATGACAACCCACTCCAGTGTTCTTGCCTGGAGAATCCCATAGACAGAGGAGCCTGGCGGGCTGCAATCCAGAGTCGGACACGACTGAATTGACTTAGCACACACAAGCCCTGGAGGCTCAGCCTCTGCCTCCAAGGATCCTAGCCCGAAGCCACTCTGAACACGGGAACAGCTCTCCAACAAGGAACTCTCATTCGAGCCGACAGGAAAACAAATCTGTCTCCAGAGGTTGGTTTCATGCTATGTTCTCTAAAAAGACATTGTATAAGAAACACTGTGATAATCATACGGTTTTTATGTTTCAATTTGTTAATGTGGTGAATTACATTGATTGATTTGCGGATATTAAAGAATCCTTGCATTCCTGGGATAAAGCCCACTTGGTCGTGGTGTATGATTTTTTTAATATGTTGTTGGATTCTGTTTGCTAGAATTTTGTTAAGGATTTTTGCATCTATGTTCATCAGTGATATTGGCCTGTAATTGAAAGATAAAAACCATATGATTATCTCAATAGATGCAGAGAAAGCCTTTGACAAAATTCAACACCCATTCATGATTAAAACTCTCCAGAAAGCAGGAATAGAAGGAACATACCTCAACATAATAAAAGCTATATATGACAAACCCACAGCAAGCATCACCCTCAATGGTGAAAAATTGAAAGCATTTCCCTGAAATCAGGAACAAGACAGGGTGCCCACTCTCACCACTACTATTCAACATAGTGTTGGAAGTTTTGGCCACAGCAATCAGAGCAGAAAAAGAAGTAAAAGGAATCCAGATAGGAAAAGAAGAAGTGAAACTCTCGCTGTTTGCAGATGACATGATCCTCTACATAGAAAACCCTAAAGACTCTTCCAGAAAATTACTAGAGCTAATAAATGAATATAGTAAAGTTGCAGGATATAAAATTAACACACAAAAATCCCTTGCATTCCTATATACTAACAATGAAAAAACAGAAAGAGAAATTAAAGAAACAATACCATTCACCATTGCAACAAAAAGAATAAAATACTTAGGAATATATCTACCTAAAGAAACAAAAGACCTATACATAGAAAACTATAAAACACTGATGAAAGAAATCAAAGAGGACACAAACAGATGGAGAAACATACCGTGTTCATGGATTGGAAGAATCGATATTGTCAAAATGGCTATTCTACCCAAAGCAATCTATAGATTCAATGCAATCCCTATCAAGCTACCAACGGTATTTTTCACAGAACTAGACCAAAGAATTTCACAATTTGTATGGAAATACAAAAAACCTCGAATAGCCAAAGTAATCTTGAGAAAGAAGAATGGAACTGGAGGAATCAACCTGCCTGACTTCAGACTCTACTACAAAGCCACAGTCATCAAGACAGTATGGTACTGGCACAAAGACAGAAATATAGATCAATGGAACAGAACAGAAAGCCCAGAGATAAATCCACGAACCTATGGACACCTTATCTTTGACAAAGGAGGCAAGGATATACAATGGAAAAAAGACAACCTCTTAACAAGTGGTGCTGGGAAAACTGGTCAACCATTTGTAAAAGAATGAAACTAGAACACTTTCTAACACCATACAGAAAAATAAACTCGAAATGGATTAAAGATCTAAATGTAAGACCAGAAACTATAAAACGCCTAGAGGAGAACATAGGCAAAACACTCTCCGACATAAACACAGCAAGATCCTCTAGGACCCACCTCCCAGAATATTGGAAATAAAAGCAAAACTAAACAAATGGGACCTAATGAAACTTAAAAGCTTTTGCACAACAAAGGAAACTATAAGTAAGGTGAAAAGACAGCCCTCAGATTGGGAGAAAATAATAGCAAATGAAGCAACAGACAAAGGATTAATCTCAAAAATATACAAGCAACTCCTGAAGCTCAATTCCAGAAAAAGAAATGACCCAATCAAAAAATGGCCCAAAGATCTAAACAGACATTTCTCCAAAGAAGACATACAGATGGCTAACAAACACAGGAAAAGATGCTCAACATCACTCATTATCAGAGAAATGCAAATCAAAACCACAATGAGGTACCATTACTCGCCAGTCAGGATGGCTGCTATCCAAAAGTCTACAAGCAATAAATGCTGGAGAGGGTGTGGAGAAAAGGGAACCCTCTTACACTGTTGGTGGGAATGCAAACTAGTACAGCCACTATGGAAAACAGTGTGGAGATTCCTTAAAAAACTGGAAATAGAACTGCCATATGACCCAGCAATCCCACTTCTGGGCATACACACTGAGGAAACCAGATCTGAAAGAGACACGTGCACCCCAATGTTCATCGCAGCACTGTTTATAATAGCCAGGACATGGAAGCAACCTAGATGCCCATCAGCAGATGAATGGATAAGGAAGCTGTGGTACATATACACCATGGAATATTACTCAGCCATTAAAAAGAATTCATTTGAACCAGTTCTAATGAGATGGATGAAACTGGAGCCCATTATACAGAGTGAAGTAAGCCAGAAAGATAAAGAACATTACAGCATACTAACACATATATATGGAATTTAGAAAGATGGTAACGATAACCCTATATGCAAAACAGAAAAAGAGACACAGAAATACAGAACAGACTTTTGAACTCTGTGGGAGAAGGTGAGGGTGGGATGTTTCAAAAGAACAGCATGTATACTATCTATGGTGAAACAGATCACCAGCCCAGGTGGGATGCATGAGACAAGTGCTCGGGCCTGGTGCACTGGGAAGACCCAGAGGAATCGGGTGGAGAGGGAGGTGGGAGGGGGGATCAGGATGGGGAATACGTGTAAATCTATTGCTGATTCATGTCAATTTATGACAAAACCCACTGAAAAAATAAATTAATTAATTAATTAAAAAGAAAGAAAAAAATAATAATAAGGCATACATGCTACAAAGCATTTTATTAATAAATTCCAGGATTGTTAAATAAAAAACAAAAAAAAGAAAGAAACACTGTGACCCTAAAAGAGGGGAGGGGGACGTAAATCTGAAGAAGGAGGGGCATAGCAATTATTGAAAACCAGCCCATCGTCCTAGACCATAACAAAGACATAAAAATAAAACATCTCAAAATGCCATGTGAGACAGAAAAGTTAAATCTGCCACAAAGGGGCTGTTAAAATTGGTTCATTATTTCACCTAGGATAAGCTTTACCGTTCAAGTATTTCAGTCAGTATTTCAGCTTTTTCCCACTAGATTATTTCAAGTATCTTTTATAGAAAAGTTGTTAAATGCAAGACAATCCAGCTTTTCTTTGTTGCTCTCATGGTAACCTGAGGATACAACAGTGTTGGTGTTTTCCAAACTGTGGTTTGTGACTAATTAGCGGGTTATGAAATCAATTTAGTGGGTTTCAACCAGAATTCAACTTTCAGTGGAAATAAATATTATAGAAAATATCAGATAACATCACATACTATAAGTGTGAGTTGTATGAAATTTTTGTTTCAATCGCATATGCCTATATATGTATTTATGTATGTATGATTGGACCATAGGCATGTCTCCTAACATGTCATGGTCAAAAAAAAAACCTTTAAACATTGATGTATATGTTGTAAGTTTCATTTTTCCCTGATGGTAAGGCTTCTTGTAAAAGCAGGCCTCTGGTTCTCATGGCCAACACTGAAAGACATCTGCCTTCCACTGACTTCTGACTCTATATGTACCATGATATGTATCTTAATTTACAACATAGATAACTAGTAGATGGAGAAGGAAATGGCAACCCACTCCAGTACTCTTGCGTGGAGAATGCCATGGAGGGAGGAGCCTGGTAGGCTACAGTCCATGGGGTCGCAAAGAGTCGGACATGACTGAATGACTTCACTTTGACTTACTAGTAGATAGCCCAAAACTGGCCACATTCCTCCCAAACTCCATTTTCCCCCAAAGGAGGAGGCACAGTGCTATACGTTGGTCAGGCACAAAGAAATTATGGCTACAGTCTATTATGGAGCTTTCATTATTCTGGAAAAATGGGAGATCACAACTCAGGGTCCAAACAGAGACGACCTCCTGTGGTATTCTTCCTTCAGTATGGGAGGAACACAATTAAATATTTCTCTTGAGTATCTGAGAAACACAAGGAAGGACAGTGTACCCAGAGAACAGAATAATGGGAAGAGTGAAAGGAAGAAAAGGTATAGATAAGAGCTAGATCATCTGAAGTCTGCAGTGGAAAGCCCTTAAATGGTCTTAAGCAGGAGAGTAATATAATGTAAGACTATCTTTAGAAAACTTTTTCTGGCTGCTGGTTAGAAGCTAAGTTGCAGGAGAGCAAGCTTGGAGAATATTTAGAAGAGTGGTACAGTGGTCCAGGTGACTGACCATGGTGACTTGTGGGCGACAGTCCATGGGGTCACCAAGAGTCGGACACGACTGCACGACTAACTCTGTAACTGATAACGGCTGTTTCCCTAGTATACTAAGAGTTAAGAAAAAACGCAAGATTAGGAAATGAAGACTGTAAGTATATACTTTAAGCAAGATTTTTAGGAATATTGCTGTCAGGAAGAGCAGAGAAATGGGAAGTAGCTGGAGAGCAATGTGTGTTTAAGGGATATTAGAATCAATGCTATTACTCAACAAACAGTGCTGGGGAACGCTAGGACTCAGCGTGGAAAAGGCCTGCATGTTGACCTAACGAGGTCACTTGACTATTATAATACAAATGTAGGCTGAAGTGGCCATGGGGTAACGGTCCTCAATCCTAGCTGCTGGGGCTCAAGAGGCATACCTATGGGACTCATAGACTTCCAAGCTTATGGAAATTCTCTTGGAAATCACTATAATTTACATCAATATGCTATGATTGCTCCTGCCCCCCAGAACAGGTCAAAATCAAACATATCGTGGGATATAGTTAGTAGGAATAGAAACTATTCTAAACACCCTGTGTCCTCCCCGTGGCGGGGAGGTGAGCTCTGCTATGTAATGACACAAAATGGAAACCAGTCTTAGCACAAGCCTGTGAGATGAGGTGGGGTGATTGATTTTGTCCTCAGTTAACTGGGAAGCCAGACATACATGAGTTGTGGCCAGTTGTAATGGCATCTGTTCTTTTCAAGTTACCCTTCTATTTATTTACTTACTCATTTATTTTTGGTTGCACTGGATTGGTTGCTGTACACGGGCTCTCTCTGGCTGTGGTGAGCAGGAACTGCTCTCGTTGCTGCGTGCGGGCTTCTCATTGCAGTGGCTTCCCTTGTCGAGGAGCACAGGCGCTAGGCACACGGGCTCTAGTAGTTGTGGCTCACAGGCTCTAGAGGGATCCGTAGCTCTGGTGCACAGACATCACTGCTCCATGGCATGTAGGAACTTCCCAGACCAGGGATCGAACCCATGTCCCCTGCATTGGCAGGTGGATTCTTATCCACTGTAGCACCAGGGAAGTCTGGTATCCGTTTTTAATAATATCATGAATATGCGTAACACAGATACCTCTATCATTCTTACATTTGTTCTGGAACAAAACTGAATGGTGTCAGGATCATACCATCACCGTGTAATAGTGGTAATGTTGGTTAAGACTCAGCTACCTCATGTAAATATATCTTAAGGATAACACTGACCTCAGTGGTCAGATGTATTGGGAGGATGAGTTAATGCATCCTCAGGATGTAATCAATACCCATGGAAAATGGCTGACCTGAGGAAGAACTGGATCAAGCTAATCATTAACTGATTTCAGCACCAAACAGTTCTGCACAAGCTTATCATAAGACACAAATAGGCATGGGGAAAGAATAATCAAGTTTCAGACATGAAAGTGAAAATGTCTGTAATGCTTCTGTAAGACAAATTAGTTGTTTCTTTAAATCTATCCCTATCTCCAAACAGGCTTCTCCAAATATTAGGCATACTCATGTTGGTACTATTGCTATATCTGTTCTATAAACACTATACCAAATGTAAATGCTCAGAAAAATAAGAGTGTTTTGCTAGAAGAGGTACATGGCCTGAGACTACAGGGTGGACTGTGACATAACAAGAAATACATATTTGGTCTCTGTCCCTGGTTCCAGGTACAGGGGTCCTAAAACCATTGTAATTTCCTGAATGACAGGTGTACTAGGTATATCTTTTGTTCTAACATTTGATCCTTGACTCCGGTTCCTGACACAGACCTAAAACCTTTATGAGTTTCTGAGTGATGGAGGCAGAGGAGCATTTTATACAGAGTTCCTAAATCCCTTGGAATTTTCTGGGTGATAGGACCATCTTTTGTTCTAGTAAGGCAACTCTTGAAGGGCTCTTGAGTGGGAGCCAGTCACCAGAAGGACCAAGCATGATTATAAGCCTGGAACTTTCAGCTCCATTCCCCATCCTCCCAGGAGGGAAGAAGGGCTGGAGGCTGAGCTAATAAGCAGTCCTGCTTACGTGATGAAGTCTCTATAAAACGCCCTCAGCCAGGAGGTTAGGAGAACTTTCTGGTGAGTACATCCATGTGCCAGGAGGGTGGAGCACCCCAGCTCCACCTGACAGGGCCTCCTTCACTCAGGACCCTTCTGGAACTCACTCCATCTACATTCTTCTCTGGCTGTTCACCTCCATCCTTTTTTATATCATTTCTAATAAAGCAGGAAATGTAAGTAAATGTTTCGGTGAATTCTGTGAGCCATTATAGTAAATTATACAGCCTGAGGCAGGGGTTGAGGGGGTTGAGGGGTTGATGCTGTTGTGGGTGATAAGGTATATGGAAAATCCAGTCATTTCCCTCTGCCCTCAGTTCAGCAGAGCGACCCTGTAGAGCCACACATCACCCAGAATTCCAAGAACACTAGAAAACACTGAATAAGGTGGTCTCCATCCTTTATAATTTTTTCTTATTTTTGCTGTTTTCAGTTTGGAGGCAGGGGGGTAGCTGTGCTGGGTCTTCCTTTGCGGCCATCGGCTCTCTGACGGTGTGCACAGGCTTGCTTGTTGCTGAGTACAGACTCTACAGCACTTAAGCTCAGTAGTTGCAGCTCGCAGGCTCTCAAGCTGCATGTGGATCTTAGTTCCTTGAGCAGGGATTGAACCCACATCTCCTGCATTGGAAGGCGGATTCTTAACCACTGGATCACCAGGGAAGTTGTGGTTTCCATCTTTAAACCCAGAAATGAGTTTGACAAATGTCAGAGTTGCAGAGAGTCAGACACAACTGAAGCAACTTTGCATGCATGCACACATGCATTGGAGAAGGAAATGGCAACCCACTCCAGTATTCTTGCCTGGAGAGTCCCAGGGACGGGGGAGCCTGGTGGGCTGCACAGAGTCAGACACGACTGAAGTGACTTAGCAGCAGCTGCAGCAGAGTTGCATAGGGAGGAGGTGATTCTTCTGTAAACTGCTCGCTTCTCCATGCCCAACACCATTGACCCTTACCTGAATAATATGTTATTTTAAAGGGCAACAAAAAGAAATATTGTTTTACCTGACACCAAAAACAATTCTATTAGTGTAAAAACCATCAGGTTCATTATAGTAATCCATGAATTAATATCCCTACTTCTTATCAGATATACATCTGAGGTACAGTTTGCACAACTGTTGATATGACAAGAATAAACACAAAGAAAAATGCTTTTAAAACCTCATAAGCCATGTTATTGGAGATTTTTAACCTTTTTGTTTATTTCCATATTCCTGTATGTATTCTATATACAGATAATATTCCTTATTGTTTAAAATGAGAAAATTAAGAGCAATTTTTCATTATCCTTCCTTTTTCTGTTATCAGTTTGTTACTCTATTAAGAGTTTTGAGGATAACTTTTGTTGAGGCATCAAATCAAACTAATTACTCAGAGATAGCTTAAAGATAAAGTGAATAGTTCCAAAGATAAAAAGCACACCCACATTCTCTGGAGAAACCTCTGTTGATCAGATTTGAACTGACTCTTAGCAATAACAAAACAACATCCTGAAATAGCAACAGACAGGAATACAAAAGACAGCAGATCATTCGTGGAAGGATCTTCCTTTGAGATCACTCTCAATTTATTTCTGAAGATTTAGGCAACAATAAACCACTCTTTCTCCCCATATTTGCAGTAGCATCAACTCCAAGTCCCCACCACAATAGGATGGTGTTACAATCATAAATTCTTTTCATTAAAAAGCTCTGATTCAACTCTGTGGGGGAATACACTGTATATGGAAGCTTAGTTCTCAATTCTCTCTCAAAAAAATATAGCAGGTTCCAAGGACTTTTCTTGGACTCAGTAGCTACAGTTACAAAAACTTGCTCTATTCACCATCTTAACAGATAGGTAAAAGCAAATGGTTGTACCTTGAAATTTATAAATTTAGTATTCATGATAGACCTGTACTTATGGATGAGACACAGGACCATGGCTGGCAGTGACTTGTAATTTTGTTGAGGTATAAACCCTTCAAGTACAACAGAATGGATCATTCTCCACCTACCATTGGACTTACAAGATATCATATGAAGTAATTAAAAGTCTGTTACTTCATCTGAAAAATGACCATGTGGGAAGACAGAGAACCAAAATAAATACCTTGAAGCAGCTATTTGTGAAGAAAAGATTATATAGAAGCAGTGCACAAATCTCAATTACACATATGACCCTAGAACCAGGAACTTGCAACCCTCGGTTCATGTTTGTGAAATCCTAAAGATCTTGTTTTCTGTTCCTCACAGATGTGAAATTTTGGTTCCAAATATGCTTTTTTTAAAAAATCTGTGATCACAAATGTGAAATTGTAGTGAGTTTTCTCAAATATTTTTATCCCCAAAAGCCTTCTTCAGCTTCCACCATCAACAGAATCAAATTAGTCATTGTAATATGGCTTTACCTATAGAATAATGAAAAATGTTAGACCTTATCAAACCTTATATAGAGTATTTTATTTTTAATAACGATTATTCTTATATCAAGCACATGTTAAGTTTGTTTTGAGTTTTCATCCTAATGCAAAATGGAATTCTGTGTGTGTGTGTGCAGGTGTGTGTGTGCAGGTGTGTGTGTTTGTGTGTTAGCTCATGTGTAAGTACAACCCTAGCAGGATAACCTAAGTGTTGTTCACACAGCCCAGACACGTGCATTCGAAATTCCCAAGATCAGTAGGAAGAGAAGGGAAGCTTCTATGGAAGAAATTACATTCAAGACATGCTTGGAACTGAGAGGCATAAAAATAGAGACTCACCAAAGAAAGGGAAGAATTTTTCCAGCAAAGTTTAGAACATCAAGATACAGAGCTATAAAATCTTGTGATTTATTGTTGTGGCAGGAAAAATATGCATTGACTTTAGGTACAAGGACCTGGTTCAAATCGTGACTTTCTAAATCTTATACTGTGACTACTTTCTGAATTCTGACCATATGCAAGAAAATACTTTTTAATGGAATTTTTTTTTTGTCTTTCATTTGACATCTTACTTGTGGCATGAGAGAAGATGGGTGAAGATAGATTTTCAATCTTTTGCAGCTTTAAAAAATGCCTGTCCAATAATTCTAAACAAATGCAACCTTTATTTTTTTTAACCTATTGGGAAAGTGACCTTTTTTAATGGAGTAAATACACTTAAAGTAACATAAAGATATCAGCTCCATCAAATGCCTCTACCCATTTTATATGCAAATCTGGGAATTTTCCTTGTTAGTATTCCTATTTCAGCGATCAGATACATAGGACAAACACAGGGTGATATGCGACTGTAGGACTGATAAAAGAAGAAGCTTTTTAAAAGCCTGTCTTTAATATTAAAAAAATCAAAACTGAGCCTTAGCTACTTTGTTCATTTTAATTTTATTGCTTTGTTTCATCAAAAGAAATGTAATTATAAAATGATTGAAACGTTGATGTTAATCTAACCATTAAAAAAAGAATGAATTTTCTATTGCTAGCATAGTGATCTAAACCATCTTTATATTATTCTGCCCTACCTATTATTTTCTGAAGTATTTATGTCACAAATGTCTCAATAAATCCTTATGATGCCATCTGACTGATAGCTGAAAACAAGTATTTCAGGCTTGAATCCATTTCAAATTAGGGAAACTGAAGCAACAAGCAACACTGAGGATATTTTGTATGCTGAGTATTTAGAACACTTTAATGGACAGTGGTTGTTACAAAAGTTCTTGATCTAGTATGGGATGGCAGTTGTTTTGAGTTCATTTTCCAGGGAGTTCAGGAAAGTTTGTTTTCTAATAGATTTATTAACAATACATGTTTACCACCAACCTTTCTATGAAGGAGACAAGGTCCAGTGAAGAAACAGCACTGTCCTTTGCTTACCACACACCTAATTACACGGGCATGGAACCAGGTCTACAACTTGGTGGCCAAGCATTCTTGAAAGAAGTTGCACTGTACTGGCCTCTCCCTAATCTAATTCTCAATTGACCTTTTCCTGCAAAACTTTTCACAATGCGCCCCTCTCCACCTTCCTCTCTGTGGACAGGAATCTTCCCTCAACCCTGAAACACTTGTAGAATGTTTCTTATCTGTTTTACTGAAACCCGGCTCCTCCTTGGGACACCTCGGCATCTATCTCTACCAGAAACTGATTTTTGTCACACCTCCACATAGCTCGACCCAACCCAATCTGCATTCTGGTGTCCTCCCAGCTGCCCCTGCTTTTCCACTCCACACTACCCTTTCATCTTCATAGCCACAGCAGCCTCTCTAGTCCCACCACTCGTTCTCCCCACTGCACTTCCTTGATGATCGCCTAGACATTCTCCGTTAATTAAAGGAGAGTCCTAACCTAGGCAGGGTCTTCATTCCCCCAACTTCTTGCCAATATTTTCAGTGACTCTAATGTCCACACTGATGGGCCAACATTTTCCACTTGTGGTACTCTGATCTCCTTCTGCCAAACTGCCATCTCCCACGCTACCTCCCTGCATGTTGTCCTCACCAGACCTGACACCCCTTCTGAAAACTAGATTCTAAGCGTCCACTTTCTGGTCACAGCAGTTCACTTGCTCAAGTATACTCCCACCACCCGCACATCCCACAACCACCTGAGACCTCCGGTCCCTTCACCAGCACGCCCACTGCCATTAGCCCTACCGGACTAACACTGCTCCGTGTCCAGCCTCTTTCCATGGCCTGTCATTTAAACACTCCTTGAAAATGCCCTTGACTTGATGCCCTTCACTCTCCCTGAGAATAACCACAGGTTATTTGCTGAACCTTAATATCAATCTCCACAGCACCTCAACCAACAACTCAGTTGATTGTGCTCCCCTTACAGTCAATGATTGCAAGTCTTAAACTGGCAGCTAATACTGCTGACTAATCCTATTATTTTCTGGTAAGCTTACTTTCCCACTCCTGAGAAGAATATTTCATCATTTTCTTATCTGTCAAAACCCTTTCACTTTTCCTCCTCACAAGTGACTTTTCTTGCCTCATATTGCATTAAAAAATGAAAGTAAACACACATGAATACATTTAATTTTCCACCAGCAAATCTATATACCTATCCCTGAATCTGTTTCCTTCTTCCTTTCCATCATAAGGAAGTAAGTGTCCCCATATCCCCACAGAATACTGAATACCTTCCCCTAGTTAGTACTTAGATTCCATCTCCTGTTCCCTCCCTTTCCTTCTTTAAACTGGATTATTTATTTCAGCTAACAAACTCATGTAACTTTCTATTGTCTAAAAAGAAGTGAAACTAAATTAAAACAGCATGATATAAAATTATATATATGTGTATATATATATGCACATACACACACACACCCATACTCCTATAGCTTATGCCTCATTTTTTGTTCCCCTTTACAACAAGACATCTCAATAGATTTATCTCTGGAACTTCCCCCAATTCCTAACCTGCAACCCATCCTAATCAAGCTTGAATGCCCACTTCTCAACAGACACCACTCTCATTAGGATCATCAGTGACCTAACTGCCAAACTCAACCTAACAAGCAACAAGTGTTAGAAAAAGCCTTCTCTTGCCTTAGTTGCTGAATGGACCATTCACAGTGATCCTCCAAAGACTAGGGAATGAACAATAGGACAGATTCACAAGTTTCTCTGCAACAGACTTGAGCCAGACAGTGGCTCAGTCAGAGGAGTTAGGAGGAAGTAAATAGAAAATGGAGTTCAATACAAGGCCCCAATCAAAGCCAGAAACATGGTCAGGAAGATAAAAAGGTGAAAGAGGCGGGCAAAGATAAGTAGGCTTTGCCATGATAACAAGACTGAAACCAGTGACTGGTTCTGCCAAGTCCACGGGCATCTTAGACATGAACATAGAAGTCCAACGCCATTAATGTAATAAGAGTAATACATATACATACATTTGTGACCTTTGAAAGGGATACAGTTCAGTTCAGTTCAGCCGCTTAGTTGTGTCCAATTCTTTGTGACCCCATGAACTGCAGCACACCAGGCCTGCATGTCCATAACCAACTCCCAGAGTCCACCCAAACCCATGTCCATTGTGTCGGTGATGCCATCCAGCCATCTCATCCTCTGTCGTCCCCTTCTCCTCCTGCCCCCAACCCCTCCCAGCATCACGGTCTTTTCCAATGAGTCAACTCTTCGCATGAGGTGGCCAAATTATTGGAGTTTCAGCTTCAACATCAGTCCTTCCAGTGAACACCCAGGACTGATCTCCTTTAGGACAGACAGGTTGGATCTCCTTGAAGTCCAAGGGACTCTCACGAGTCTTCTCCAACATTACAGTTCAAAAGCATCAATTCTTTGGTGCTCAGCTTTCTTTATAGTCCAACTCACATCCATACATGATACTGGAAAAACTATAGCCTTGACTAGACAGACCTTTGTTGGCAAAGTAACATCTCTGCTTTTTAATATCTGTCTAGGTTGTTCATAACTTTCCTTCCAAGGAGCAAGCATCTTTTAATTTCATACAATCCTGTATAAATGTATCAACTCTTCTGTAATAATTACTTGCTATATATATAATGGGCTTCCCTTGTGGCTCAGCTGGTAAAGAATCTACCTGCAGTGCGGGAGACCTGGGTTCGACTCCTGGAGAAGGGAACGGCTACCCACTCCAGTATTCTGGCCTGGAGAATTCCATGGAGAGTCCACGGGGTTGCACAGAGTCAGACACGACTGAGCACCCTTCACTACTACTACTGCTGCTAAGTCGCTTCCGTTGTGTCCGACTCTGTGTGACCCCATAGACGGCAGCCCACCAGGCTCCGCCGTCCCTGGGATTCTCTAGGCGAGAACACTGGATTGGGTTGCCATTTCCTTCTCCAGTGCATGAAAGTGAAAAGTGAAAGTTTAGTCGCTCGGTTGTGTCCAACTCTTTGCGACCCCGTGGACTGCAGCCTACCAGGCTCCTCTGTCCATGGGATTTTCCAGGCAAGAATACTGGAGTGGGCTGCCACTGCCTTCTCCAACTATATCACTACATATATATAATTCTATTTTTATAACTGTTCTTATTTTTAAACACATATACAAAATAGGTCATTTTAAGTGAAGTGAAGTCGCTCAGACGTGTCCGACTCTTTGTGACCCCATGGCCTGTAGCCTACCAGGATCCTCAGTCCATGGGATTTTCCAGGCAAGAATACTGGAGTGGGTTGCCATTTCCTTCTCCACAGGTCATTTTAAGTATAGTATAAAAAATGAGCTTTGGTGTACTTGTGTCTGTCTACACACAAATGGAATATTTTGGACAAATAAATACATTTCTATCTACTGTTTGTGAAAATGTAGCAGTCCCTATACTGGCACTGCTCTGTTTTGTGTCAAGCCCATCTGTTGCCATTATCCAAATGTCTATTTTTATTATTCAATTTCCCAATAACATGTGTCTGCCTTCCTTGTCCCATTAACTCTCTATTCCTTTATGGGCTTCCTATAGAATCATCAGCTCTATTCATTATATTCCACTGGCAAAAAATATTTTAGGAAAGAAAAGGGTGTATGAACAAAGGGCAGTTTTACATAGTGCGGATAATTATCATGGTCTTTCGCACACAACACCTATTTACACTTTAAACAACACTGGCCCAGACAGAACAATCTTTCCCTAAATTTGTATGTAGCAGTAACAGCAACAGAAACACCAAAAGTAACTCCATTTATCACTGTGTCTGTGTGCTGCCCAGTCGCTTCAGTCATGTCCGACTCTGTGTGACCCTGTGGGTCAGGGCCCACGAGGCTCCTCTGCCCGTAGGATTCTCCAGGCAAAATACAGGAGTGAGCTGCCATTCTCTTCTCCAGGGGATCTTCCCAACCCAGGGATCAAACCAGGGTCTCCTGCATTGCAGGTGGATTCTGCACCGCTGAGTCACTGGGAAAGCCACATCACTGTATCTAATTTTCTTTAAATTATACTGTACTATGTAACACCACCAAAATTAAAATGCAGATGAACAGAAAGACTGTTACTGAAATATGGGACTGTGGTAGTTGTCACAGACTTTCAGGTAGAACCCATGTTTCCTCTTTCTTGGAAAGCCGTCTTGGTGTATGCAGGAAAGTCTCCACACCAGGTAATGGACAAGCTCCTCCACACTTTCCTGGGGCCTTCCTTATATTCAAAGTAGGAGACAAAGCAGTATACTGACCACCAGCCACTCTGCCCACCCAGTGATCCCAGACTCATTGCTAGTTTTAGCAAAGAATGCTGAAAAAACCTCACAACTGGATCCAGCCTCAAGTCAAAAGTGACTTCTAACCTAGCACTGCATCTGTGAATCCTGTGTGCTCTGAGAGCCCTATAACCAGAGCAGAGTCTTTTTTTTTTTCTTTTTTTTTTTTATTAGTTGGAGGCTAATTACTTCACAACATTTCAGTGGCAGAGCAGAGTCTTTGATCTGACCTACAAAGTGTGTCAGATACACCAAGGCTCCAAGGACCACTTTTAAATGATTTCATCAAAGAACAAATGTTCCTGAAAACAAATACATCAAGAAAATACCTTTCTTTGTCCTTAAATATTTAACCTCATTTCAAAAGTCAAACAGCTTATACATAACTATTTATTAATTATAATAAACTATATGTTACATTTTCCATAATGTAACAGAAAACTAGATTTGGCATCTACTGCTGGTTCAGATACTAACTAAAGTTTTCCCTTAAGGAAGAGATTTAACCTCTATTCATTCAAAATATATTTACTGACCATCTACTCGACCTCTTGTAAGAACATGTTTTGGGTATCCTTTTAACCAAACATGTACCATAAACAATATTCTCTAGAGCACAAAAGCAACATCTCCTAAACTACATGTTATTTTTCTAACAGACAAAAAAACAGTTTCATTTCCCACAGGAGCAGAGATTATGGTTTTAGGTCTCCTTAGCACTTGCATAAAAAACTTGCAGAATTTTTAACTGTACTGAAAAGATAGAATGTCCCTCTTCCGAAGAAGCTACCCACAAGCAAAGATTAGGACTTCATTTCCATCAAAACAGAAATACTTCCAGAGGAGAAAACTCTCAAAATAAATCGAAGAGTTTACCACCAGATCATATCAGTACTAAGGAAAGCATAATAAGGACATATATCCAGTATCATGTGGTTTTTTTAGGTGACAAATATATTGCCTCTCAAGAATATAACCTATCCCTTCTGCCAATTATCCTGGCTCAGTGGCCAGGATGAACTGACAAGCTAAAGAAATCTTCATTCTTGTTCCATTAAACATAATTTTAAGTCACTTTATTAAGGTATTAATTGACATACAAAAAGCTATATATATATATTTAATGTATACAACTTTCTGAGTTTGAGGCATATACCCATAAAACCACCATGAAACATACTTGTGAAAACAATTGTTTCTTGGATCTTGGATCATCTCCTCATCTTTTATTTTAGAATGGGGCAGCTAAGAAAAGAAAGTGCAAATACCAAGTCATAAAATATAAATATTTGCATTAAAAGGACTAATAATTTCCCTACAAATGTATTTAATGTCATTTCTTGAATTACTTGCATAATAAATATAGAAATTATGTTCTTTGAGTTAGTAATTACCAAATAAATCCCCCAAATTACATGACGATGTAGAAATGATACACAGAACACACCCACTCTGGGCAGGTAATGTTCATAACATCTGAGACAAAGACTTTCGAAGCCACATGCCAAGAGGAATAATAACAAAGCAAATTAATAATAAGATAATAATAGGGTAAACTCGCTCACCATTTTGTTTATGAAATATACACATCTTGTTGCATATAACTATAGTTCAAAAAGATATTTCTGTGTAATCTATTCTGCAGATAGTCTTGTTTGAATTTTTATTTAGGCTCCATGATCCATTTGAAACTGATTTTGGATAATGATGTGATATACTTTTTTCCATTTGGGCATACAATTGACCAAGCACCATTTTATGAAAAGACTTTCCTTTGTCACTGCAAAGAGTAAACTTTATCCATAGCCCACATAAGTGTAAGTTCAGTTTCCTACTATTTTATCCCAATGACCTAATCGTCTATACTAGTACCAATATCACACTGTCTGATTTACAGTAGCTTTATCAAGACTATCATCATTTAAATAGAATAAGTCTTCCAATTTTGTTCTTCAACACTCTTGGCCATTTATGCTCCTTTGCAATTTTGGCTATATTTTAAAATAAACTTATCAAAGTCTATCAACAATTTTGAGGATAAGTTTATTAGATCTATGATTTTTTTAGAAAATATCACTTAACAATACTGAATCTTCTGATCCTATCATCTATTTCAGTTTTCTGTAATTATTCTTATAAATGTTTTATAATTTTCTTTTAGATGGTCTATGTATGCTTTAGCAGACTTATTCTAGTACTCAGTGTATCTATTTTGTTATCAGTAGTATTTTTTACCATGAGATTTAACATTTAAAATACAATTTATATTCTAACTGTGTTTGTGAGTCATAAGAGTCCCTATTTTTCTACTAATATGTTGTCTAATTTATGTAGTAAGTAGAAAAGATCAGAGCTATGGGCACAAAAATATTTACCAGAAAATCATTTTGTTATTTTGGGTTTATTGGTCCATGTCTGATTACGATGGGGGGACAAAAGAAAGTTGGGGTTGATTCACAAGACTCAGGGAGTCTTGATAACCATTACTTGGATTTATGGGTGAAAAGAACGGGCACAGTAGCTTAGAAGCTGAAAGTTCAGTAAATGTAAAGATGTGTTTCATCACTAATATCATAAAAGAAAATTTTCCAAAATCCACATCCTGGAAAATTCCCACTCAGTGTAACTGAAGATTTACCCAAAGTAAGAACATGCTCAGTGCTGGCCAAAAAGTAGCTTTTTTGTCTCAGACTTAAGGTCCAGAATCCAAGCTCTGTAGACAGCTGGATCTCTCCTCGTTGGTGAACACATTCTCAGCAGACTCCCAGGTCCCATTCTTTGCTTTGTCCCACGTTGTCTCCCAGTAATGGCAGCCAGATGAAGCCAGGGGAGATCAAGACAAAAAATGAGTAGCTGAACATCTCGACATGTGCTTACACTCTCTGTCTAAAGTTCCCACACTGGACATTCCTCAGGTCATCTGAAATGATGAGGAGTTCATAGGTTGTGTCAACATTCAAGGTCACATTCATTTAGAAGTTCAGCATCCTTGGATTCATCTGTAGAACAGCTCTCAGCTGGAGCTCTTGTTTCTGGAACTTAGAAACCAGTTCCCCCATCTGGCAATTGGATCTGATGTTGTTCTTCTGAAAGACCAAAGAGCAGAAGGGGCACAATAAACCCTCTCCCACTGAGCTCCTTCTGCAGTGAATTGACGCCTTGGAGGCAAAATACCCACATTTCAGGTACATGGGTTTTGCAAGATAAATTAGGCAGACAAGACATCTGGTTGCTTCTTCTAAGTGTGCGGCCACAACAGCTGTGTCTCCTCCACTAGATTCTCTTCTGGCTTCCAGCTGCTTCCACTGACAGCTCAGTTCTGCACTGAGAGTGACCTACAAGAGGCTTTTATCAGAGGGGCCTCTCCTTCCACCTCACTCACATAGGGCTCTCCTCTGTAATTTAATCAGATTTTAATTCTGGCATAAGGGAGATTTTTGCTAATGTCTTAGATTGCCAGAAACGAAAAGATTGTAACTAGAGACTGTTACTTTTTTAACCAATGTGGACAATATATTATTCTATTATTATTCTACATTAGTTCTTGAATATTGTGTCTGTTGATGATAAAACATAGAATTCAGATGGAAAGTTTTAAAATATGAGGCATTATTCAGTTCAGTTCAGTCACTCAGTCATGTCCAACCCTCTGCAACCCATTGGACTACAGCACACCAGGCCTCCCTGTCCACCACCAACTCCTGGAGCCTACACAAACTCATGTCCATTGCATCAGGGATGCCATCCAACCACCTCATCGTCTGTCGTCCCCTTCTCCACCCACCTTCAATCTTTCCCAGCATCAGGGTCTTTTCCAATGAGTCAGTTCTTCACATCAGGTGGCAAAAGTATTGGAGTTTCAACTTCAGCATCAGTCCTTCCAATGAATATTCAGAACTGATCTCCTTTAGGATGGACTGGCTGGATCTCCCTGCAGCCTAAGGGACTCTCAAGAGTCTTCTCCAACACCACAGTTCAAAAGCATCAATTCTTCTGCACTCAGCTTTCTTTACAGTCCAACTCTCACATCCATACATGAACACTGGAAAAACCATAGCTTTGACTCTATGGACCTTGAATGGCAAAGTAATGTCTCTACTTTTTAATATGCTTTCTAGCTTGGTCATAGCTTTTCTTCCAAGGAGCAAGCGTCTTTTAATTTCATGGTTGCAGTCACCATCTGCAGTGATTTTGGAGCCCCCAAAAAATAAAGTCTGCCACTGTTTCCTTTGTTTCCCCATCTATTGGCCATGAAATGATGGGGCCAGATGACATGATCTTGATTTTTTGAATGCTGAGTTTTAAGCCAGCTTTTTCACTCTCTTCTTTCACTTTCATCAAGAGGCTCTTTAGTTCTTCTTTGCTTTCTGTCATAAGGGTAGTGTCATCTGTGTATCTAAGGTTATTGATATTTCTCCCAGCAATCTTGAGTCCAGCTTGTGCTTCATCCAGCCTGGCATTTTGCATGATGTACTCTGCATATAAGTTAAATAAAGCAGGGTGACAATATACAGCCTTGATGTACTCCTTTCCCTATCTGGAACCAATCTGTTGTTCCATGTCCAGTCTAACTGTTCCTTCCTGACCTGCATACAGACTTCTCAGCAGGCAGGTCAGGTGGTCTGGTATTCCCAACTCTTAAAGAATTTTCCACAGTTTGTCATGATCCACACAGTCAAAGGTTTTGGTATAGTCAATAAAGCAAAAGTAGATGTTTTTCTGGAACTCTCTTGCTTCTTCTATGATCCAGCGGATGTTGGCAATTTGATCTCTGGTTCCTCTGCCTTTTCTAAATCCAGCTTCAACATCTGGAAGTTCACAGTTCATGTACTATTGAAGCCTGGCTTGGAGGATTTTGAGCATTACTTTGCTAGTGAGATGAGTGCAATTGTGTGATAGTTTGAACATTCTTTGGCATTGCCTTTATTTGGGACTGGAATGAAAACTGACCTTTTCCAGTCCTGTGGCCACTGCTGAGTTTTCCAGATTTGCTGGCATATTGAGTGCGGCACTTGCACAGAACCATCTTTTAGGATTTGAAATAGTCCAACCGGAATTCCATCATCTCCACTAGCTTTGTTCATAGTGATGCTTCCTAAGGCCCACTTGACTTTGCATTCCAGGATGTCTGGCTCTAAGTGAGTGATCACACCATTGTGGTTACCTGGGTCATGAAGATCTTTTTTGTACAGTTCTTCTGTGTATTCTTGCCACCTCTTCTTAATATCGTCTGCTTCTGTTAGGTCCATACCGTTGCTGTCCTTTATTGTGCCCTTCTTTGCATGAAATATTTCCTTGGTATCTCTAATTTTCTTGAAGAGATCTCTAGTCTTTCCCAGTCTATTGTTTTCCTCTATTTCTTTGCAACAGAAATAGAGGCATTATTATTAACCCTTAAAAATAAATGGAGTTAGTTTTAAATAGTTCTTGACTATAAAAGCAAAATCACCTCATATTCTGATCAAGGAAATTAATTAAACCTACTGAGAAGTCTCTCCTAAAGTCACACATAATAGACACAGTCACTTCTTCAAAAGGGTTTTTCACCACAATTGTGAACATCCTCCTTTAGAAGTTTGGTAAATAAATCCCTGTTTCCTGACAGCCAAGATTCTGGAAATTTTTTGTTATAGTTCCAAAAATAAAAGATATTTTTGCAATCTTACATCCCTTAGAACATAACATATACTAGATACTTTTTATTAATGTTCAAAAATGTTCCTTATTGACTTACATGACTCACAGATGATCAGTGATTGAGGACGAAGAATGAAAATTTGGGCAGAAATAGGATTTGGGGTAGGAGTGAAAGAGGCATTAGTTTACATTTTGATGATTAAATTACATAGTCTTCAAATAATTATTTCCACAGTGATCATTAGAGACCCTCATCACTTTACAGCCAAAGCAAAGGCATATTCCAAGCTCTCCAGTCACGATGTCTCATTAAGGCAGAAAAACACACAACTGTAAGTATAACTGTGACCCACTTTTACCATTTTTTCACACTGCATTTCTCCATTGCTTTGGAAGTATCATAATGTGTCATATAAACATATCTATGAAGTTTGAATTTATTATTTTAATTAGAAATTTCAATTAATTTATAACTTCTTTTACAATGTCACATTTTTGGAAATATTCTCACATTTGTAGTTTAATTATTAATAACTCTTGCTCATGAACGATTGGTCCCTGATATGTTGTTAAGAACACTTTTTCTTCTTGTGGTATGAACACTTAACATGCTATCTACTCTCTTAACAAAATTTTAAGTGCACAACATAGTGTTAACTATAGGCACAATGTTGTAAAACAGATCTCTAGAAGTTATTCATCTCTCACTACTGAAGTGGTATACCTGTTGAACAGAAACTCCCCATTTCCCCCTCCCTCAGCCCCTGGCAGCCACCATGCTGCCTTCTGTTTCTATGAGCTTGACTGTTTTAACAGATATCATATAAACAGAGCCATGCAGTATTTGTTCCTCTGTGACTGGGCTGTTTCATTTAGCGCACTGTCCTCAACCCATCCATGTTATTTATATGGCAGGATTTCCTTCTTAATACTGAATAATATTCTATTGTATGTATATACCACATACATATACATTTGCTTACACATTCATCTGTCAATTAATATTTAGGTTGCTTCCACTCACTATTGTGATTAATGCTGCAATGATCATGAGAGTTCAAATATTTCATTGTGATCCTGATTTCAAATATTTTGTATAAATACTCAGAAGCAAAAATGCCAGATCAACAGCAGTTCTATTTTTAATTTTTTAAGGAAATGCCGTTCTGTTTTCCATAGCAGCTACACAATTTTGCATTTCTACCAAGGGTACAAGATTCCAATTTCTCCACGTTTTCATCAATACTTAATATCTGTTTTGTTGTGTTTTATGGTTTTGATTTTTTGTGAGTTTTTCTTTAATAGCCATCCTAACAGGTATGAGGTAATACATCATGATGGTTTTGATTTGCATTTCTCTGATGACTAGAGATGCTGAACATTTTTCATACACCTGTTGGTCATCTGCCTATCTTCTTTGGAGAAATATCTATTCAAATCCTTAGCCTATTTTTTAAACAGGGCATTTGTTTTTGTTTTGCTAATAAGTTCTAAAAGTTCTTACATATTTTGGAGATTAGCTCTTTATCAGATAAATGGCTTGCAAATATTTCCTCCCATTCTCTAAGTTGCCTTTCCACTGTTTATTGTTTCCTTTGCTGGGCAGAAGTTTCTTAGTTTAATATAGTCCCACTTGTCTATTCTTTCTTTTGTTGTTTATGCTTTGGGTATCTTATCCAAGAAACCATTGCCAAGACCAATGTCATAAAGCTTTTCTCATTTTCTTCTACGAGTTTCGGTTTCAGGCCTTACATTTAAATCTTTAATGCATTTTGAGGAACTTTTTATGTGTTATAAGTGTCCAATTTCATTCTCCTACATGCAAATCTCCAGTTTCCCGACACCATTTATTGAAGACACTATCCTTTCCCCATTGTATTTCCTTGGCAGCCTTGTAGGAGATAAGTTGACCTTATATGTGCGGGTTTGTTTTGGGACTTTCTATTCTATTGTTCTATGTGTCTTTTTATACTAGTACCAATTAAGCACTGTAGTTTTGCAATAAGGAACTATGATGCCATCAGTTTTGTTCTTCTTTCTCAAGACTGCTTAGGTTATTCTGGGTTTTTTGTGGATCCCTATGAATTTGAGGGTTATTTTTTCTATTTCTATAAAAATGCCACTAGGACTTTGACAGAGATTGCATTGATTCTATAAATTGTGTTGAATAGTGTGGACATTTTTACAGTATTAAATTTTATAATCCATGAACATGGAATGCCTTTAAATTTGTGTGTCCATTTTAATCATCACTGTTTCAGTTTTAAGTAGACAAGTATTTTACCATCCTAGCTAAGTTTATTTTATATACTATCTAGGATCCATTTTGAGTTAATTTTTGTGTATAATGTGAAGCAGGGGGTCCAAATTCCTTCTCTTGCATATGGATATCTAGTTATCGACAAGATTATCATTTCCTCCACCACATTTTCTTGGCATCTTTATCAAAAATCAACTGACCGTTTATGTATGGGCTTCTTTCTTCATTCTCAATTCTATTCCACTGTTCTAGATGTCAATCTTTATGTCAGTGGCACAATGTCATTTACTGTAGCTGTGTGGTAAGTTTTGAAATTACAGAGTGTGAGTCCTCCAACTTCACCTTTCTTTTTCAAGATTGTTTTGGGTCCCGTGCATTTCTATATGAATTATAAGATATGCTTGTCAGTTTCTGCAAAACGCTAGCTGGGATTTTGATAGACACTGTGTTGAATCCTTAGATCAATTTGGATAGCATTACTATCTTAAAAATGTTAAATCTTCTGAACCATGAACATGAAATATCTTTTCATTTATTTGGGTCTTCATTAATTTCTTTCACTAATGTTTCACAGTTTTTGGTGTATAAGTGTCGTACTTTACTTTTTAAACTTATTCTTGAGTATTTATTCATTTTGATACTACTTGAAATGTAAATTTTTCTTAATTCCCAGTTCAAATTATTGATTGCTTGCAAACTTTATTACTAGATAATTTCATCTCTATTTTCACAATAGTGGTGCACAAAGGATTATTATGCCATTTTTACAGATGCTGCTGGGAATAGGAAAGAGGAATTCTGAGACTCAGAGAAATTAAAAAGAATGTACATTAAACAAAGATAGGTAAGTTGTAAAGACTGTAAACCAATGTTAGAGGTTCAAATAACCTCTAATATCATCTATGTTCTAATTTGTCATGTGCCTCTCTAAGGAAGGAAACCTTTAACAAATTATTCTGAACATTACCTTACAAGCAGTTTTGCCTATTTGCACACCTCAAGTGTGCCACATCTCTTTGTTTTACTAAGTAAATCTGCAAAATTATAACCACTTGGATTATCCTAAATATCCTTAGTAAAATGTCCAATACGATGGTTTTTACTCTTGAATAACAAATCAGTTATTTCATATGAAAGACATCTTATTTTTTCTCATTACTTAATACTCTTCAAAAATCTAAAAAGATATGATGCTTGAAAATTAGGAAAAAAGAGGGAAGGAATTATTTTTAAATGTTTATAGCATTGTTAATCTGTTACTGACTGCATTTGTTCCATATTAAATAGAATTCTGAACACAGGGAAACACAAAACTGTGGGAGTGTGGAACTCCAGAAGCATGAAAATTAATGAAAGCCCAAATGATCACCTTGCTGCTGCTGCTACTGTTGCGGGCGGCGGCGGCAGCGCTTCAGTCGTGTCCGACTCTGTGTGACCCCATAGATGGCAGCCCACCAGGCTCCTCTGTCCCTGGGATTCTCCAGGCAAGAACACTGGAGTGGGTTGCCATTTCCCTCTCCAATGCAGGAAAGTGAAAAGTGAAAGTGAAGTCACTCAGTCGTGTCTGACTCTTCGCGACCCCATGGACTGCAGCCCACCAGGCTCCTCCGTCCACGGGATTTTCCAGGCAAGAGTACTGGAGCAGGGTGCCATTGCCTTCTCCGAATGATCACATTGATAGACATTAAATACAACTCCTGTTTTCTCAGTTTTTATTTCAGGCCACTGGTTGTCTCAGACTCTAAAGTTCAGACAGTATTATAGACTCAATACAGCAGTGAAATCAGCTTTCAAGTAATATTTCATCTCATTGGATTTCAATAGCTCTTTAATGCAGCCCCTTTTATCTGGAGTCCACGTGAGAAAGATGGTGTGCCACCACTCAGAATAACAAACAAATCCCTTGGCTATATTCACTTCTACATTGTATTCTGACTGAAGTCCCTTGGAAAAGGAAATGTGCTGCATTACAATTTCAAAAATAGCCAGAGATTGAAAATTAATGCATCACAGAGCACGTTGTTTTGGCCTTTTGTCTAAAGGGCAAATGCAGACAAATCAGAGTCTAGAGCTGTGTGCCATATATAGGGATTTGTTTCCTGTACAAAATTCCAAAGAAAACAGTGCATTCAAATGGTAATGAAGAGAGGGCCTGGGTGCAGATAATGGTATATTAAACTTGGATGAGCTAATTGTGCATTTTCATGTGAATCAGCCTCCTGCTAAGACTCATTAGGAATGCACATTAAAGATATAGACAAGTGTGCCGCCTTTTAATCAAGTGTCTCATTTCTAACAACACTATTAGTATTGTGAACATTCTGGCAAGTGGAATTTTTGACTGAAATTTAATTGTACCTATTGGAAATATGATTCTGTTTCAAAGCTGTAAGAATATCTTGATGTGAGGGTAGAATGGGAAGTGGGGGTCAGGGGAAGAGAGTGAACTTACAATAGGAATTCACGGATTACTTTCTTTTTCTCTTAAAAGCTAAATACGTTGGACTGTTGAACTCAATTCTCACTTGGAATCCATACAGAGTCTCACAAAATATCAGTCTACAGATGGTGCTAAGGAAATGGCAGTTGAGACTGTAGCAGCAATGCTTAGGAAAAGTGAGCGCATTTCATAAAGAGGGTAATAGAACACGTGCGGAGCCTCAGATCAAGAGAGGCTTCGTACAGGGCAATCTGCATCTAGAAGAGTAGCAAACTACTCATATGATTATAATTAGACATGTTCTGTTCAGTCCAGTTCAGTTGCTCAGTCATGTCCCACTCTTTGCGACCCCATGGGCTGCAGCATGCCAGGCCTCCCTGTCCATCACTAACTACCAGAGCTTAGTCAAACTCATGTCCATTGAGTCGGTGATGCCATCCAACCATCTCATTCTCAGTTGTCCCCTCCTCCTCCCACCTTCAATCTTTCCCAGCATAAGGGTCTTTTCAAATGAGGCAGTTCTTTGCATCATGTGGCCAAAGTATCAGAGTTTCAGCTTCAGCATCAGTCCTTCCAATGAACACCCAGGACTGATCTCCTTTAGGATGGACTGGTTGGATCTCCTTGCAGGCCAAGGGACTCTCAAGAGTCTTCTCCAACACCACAGTTCAAAAGCAGCAATTCCTCGGCACTCAGCTTTCTTTACAGTCCAACTCTCACATCCATACATGACTACTGGAAAAACCATAGCCTTGACTAGACAGACCTTTGTTGGCAAAGTAATGTCTCTGCTTTTTAATATGCTGTCGAGGTTGGCCATAACTTGTCTTCCAAGGAGTAAGCATCTTTTAATTTCATGGCTGCAATCACCATCTGCAATGATTTTGGAGCCCCAAAAAATAAAGTCTGCCACTGTTTCCACTGTTTCCCCATCTATTTGCCATGAAGTGATAGGACCGGATGCCATGATCTTAGTTTTCTGAATGTGAGCTTTAAGCCAACTTTTTCACTCCCCTCTTTCACTTTTATCAAGAGGCTCTTTAATTCTTCTTTGTTTTCTACCATAAGGGTGGTATCATCTGCATATCTGAGGTTATTGATATTTGTTCCAGCAATCTTGATTCCAGTTTGTGCTTCATCCAACCCAGCACTTCTCATTATGTACTCTGCATATAAGTTAAATAAGCAGGGTGACAATATACAGCCTTGATGTACTCCTTTTCCTATTTGGAACCAGTCTGTTGTTCCATGTCCAGTTCTAACTGTTGCTTCCTGACCTGCATACAGATTTCTCTAGAGGCAGGTCAGGTGGTCTGGTATTCCCATCTCTTTCAGAATTTTCCAGTTTACTGTGATCCACACCGTCAAAGACTTTGGCATAGTTAATAAAGCAGAAATAGATGTTTTTCTGGAAATCTCTTGCTTTTTCAATGATCTTTCAGTTCATACTGAAAAATGAACTCCCCAGGTCAGTAGGTGCCCAATATGCTACTGGAGATTAATGGAGAAATAACTCCAGAAAGAATGAAGAGATGGAGCCAAAGCAAAAACAACACCCAGTTGTGGATGTGACTGGTGACGGAAGCAAGGTCCGATGCTATAAAGAACAATATTGCATAAATGCTGGAGAGGGTGTGGAGAAAAGGGAACCCTCTTACACTGTTGGTGGGAATGCAAACTAGTACAGCCGCTATGGAAAACAGTGTGGAGATTTCTTAAAAAACTGGAAATAGAACTGCCATATGACCCAGCAATCCCACTTCTGGGGCATACACACTGAGGAAACCAGATCTGAAAGAGACACGTGCACCCCAATGTTCATCGCAGCACTGTTTATAATAGCCAGGACATGGAAGCAACCTAGATGCCCATCAGCAGATGAATGGATAAGGAAGCTGTGGTACATATACACCATGGAATATTACTCAGCCATTAAAAAGAATTCATTTGAACCAGTCCTAATGAGATGGATGAAGCTGGAGCCCATTATACAGAGTGAAGTAAGCCAGAAAGATAAAGAACATTACAGCATACTAACACATATATATGGAATTTAGAAAGATGGTAACGATAACCCTATATGCAAAACAGAAAAAGAGACACAGAAATACAGAACAGACTTTTGAACTCTGTGGGAGAAGGAGAGGGTGGGATATTTCAAAAGAACAGCATGTATACTATCTATGGTGAAACAGATCACCAGCCCAGGTGGGATGCATGAGACAAGTGCTCCGGCCTGGTGCACTGGGAAGACCCAGAGGAATCGGGTGGAGAGGGAGGTGGGAGGGGGGATCGGGATTGGGAATACATGTAAATCCATGGCTGATTCATATCAATGTATGACAAAACCCACTGGAAAAAAAAAAAAAAAAGAACAATATTGCATAGGAACCTGGAATGTTAGGTCCATGATTCAAGGCAAATTGGAAGTTGTTAAACAAGAGATGGCAAGAGTGAACGTCAATTAGACATGTAGCAGGGGGCAAAACATAATTTAGGTTCAGTTCAGTTCAGTTCATTTCAGTCGCTCAGTCGTGTCTGACTGTTTGCGACCCCATGAATCGCAGCATGCCAGGCCTTATTAAGAAGCAAATTCAAGTGCGTTAGCCTTGAAATCCTAAAGTTCCTTACAGAAGAATGTTCAATTCTCTCTCAGTTCACATTTACTATACTTGTAAGAGGCAAACACTTAAAATTTGGTTGCATTTGATTCTAAGGCATGTTAAAGGGAGACAAATAAAGGGAAAAAACCACCACAAAAGATTTATCTCCCTAAGATGCATCTAAATGCTGAGGTCCTTCCCGTGGGATTCTGGGATAATAGAATGCTAGTCACTGTACTTTCCTTCCCAACACTTTATCCAGAGAAGATAATAGACCCAGGCAAGCATGCTTCTGGTAGACCTTGGAGGGTGTATCAGAGGCCAAAAGTCCTGCTGGGATCTCTCAGGAAGGAAACTGGTCCCTCTTCAAGGGACCTGGAAGTGAAAGACAAAGGTTTGTCTCTCCTCAATCTTGGGAAACTTCATGAGTAGTACCAAGTGGCTGAAGCCTTGGGCCCTCTGGAGGATGGGCAGCAGAGATCTGTCTACTTCCTGTGTTCCTTAGAACAGCTGCTGGTAAACCCTAGTGGTCCCTGGTGGAAGGAAGTAGCACTTATGGTCAAAGCCTGCATCTGGGACATGGCAGTGGCCTCTCAGAAAAAGAAAGCAGAGCGGCATTCTCCCCCAACCTCAGCAGAAGGGTAGGAGGCTATAGCTCACCCAGTCTGAGCCCACGTGAGAACTCCTATGCCTTCTGTCACCAGCTAACTTGCCACAGTAGAAGAGAATATGGCATGTCAAGGTATACAGTTAATGGGACACACAATCTTGACTAGGTTTAGGAAATTCATAGATAATCTTCCATCATATGACTTAAGAAAGAAAAAGAAACTGAAGATTGTAAAGGTGAGTTTATGAAAAATATACACTCTCATAAGGAATTTAAGATATAAAAGCAATTGTGAAACACCAATTAAAATCCTGAGGAAAACTATGAAATTTGATCCAAGAGACAGTCTCCACAGACACACAATCCTAAAGCAGACCATTAGTTGAACTTCTACCTTTAAGATGACCTCACTCCAGATGTTTAATAGCTGATTCTACTGAATTTTATTATTTATTTAGTTTTGGCTGCGTTGGGTCTTAGTTGCAGCATGTGGGGTCTTTCCTGTTGCAGTGCAAGGACTCTGGAGTTGTGACGTGCAGACTCAGTAGTTGCTGTGTGCATCCTCTCAGGTGCCCAGTGGCATGTGGGATCCTAGTTCCCTGATCAGGGATTGAACCAGCACCCCCTATCCTGGAAGCATGGAGCCTTAACCACTGGACCATCACAGAAATTCTACCTTTCCATCTTTTTGTTCTATTCAGGCCCACCTGCATTGGTGAGGGCAATCTTTAGTCCATCCACCAACTCAAATGTTAATATCTTCCAGGCACACCCAAAAGTGATGCTGTACCAGTTATCTGGACACCCTTTAGCCCTGTCAAGCTGACACATAAAATTAAGCATCACATGTACCTGAGTGGATCTTATGATAACCCTATTTTATGACATAACCATTTGCCAAAACTTCTGTAAACAAAAGTAAAGGATAAACAATAGAATAGGAAAAGCATTTATAAAGAATATGACAAATAAAATAATAATATTTTAAATAAATAAAAACAATGGGAAGAAAGTAATAGAAAATTTAGCAATGTACATTAGCAGGCAAGCCACAATAAAGGACACACAAATGGTCATTAGACACGAAAAGATTCTCAGTATCACTAGGCATCCAAATTATACATTATGAATGAGGCATATGTTTTTACTCATCAGATTAGCCAAAGTTTAAAAAATTTATGATATTCTGTGATGGAGAGAATTTGGGGAGAAAAGGGCATGCCCATCACTATTTTGAAAGTGTGGATTATTAAATTTTCTTGCAAAATAATCAAACAATTTCCATAAATTTAAAAGGCACCTATTATTTGAACAAGCTATCATACAATATAGAAACCAATTCCAGAAGTTTCAGACTTTAAACTTTTTCCCTGAAAAATAAGAGCATGAAAGATATACTAAGAAAGAAATATGTGTAAACACCGAAGATTTAGAGAAATAGTCTTCCAAATTGTTAAAAGGCTGTTGGGGGGGAGCAGGAACTGAAAAGATGATATTAAATTTACTTTTAAACGTTTCTGAAAATTAAATAAATAAATAAATAAATATTTCTGTATTTTTTATTTATAACTACAAATTTGTAATTTTTTCTTTGTGGTTAAAAATATACATACATATATACACCAGCATCTTGTGTAGATTGTATATATCATGTATGTCATATATGTATATATAATGCATGTATACATATATATATTTGAAAAGTACTAAATATCATTAGTTCATTAGTTTACAGTTCTGGAATCACAGAAATATATGGTCATAAGAAACTTCGTAATTGAATGTTGCTTGGACTCAACTGAAGTTTTGGTGAGTGTGAAGATGCCCTGGTGTGCTCTTCCTTAGTGCGGACAAGGCCATTCTGTTCCATGCTACATGAGGTTTAGAGGAGCCTGCCTCTTCTAGTAATCTGCTTCTTAAATCTGATTTAAAACTGTTCCCTAAAACTACATTCTCCAAGGGAGGATCATATTGGCTACTTCCACCACCCCAAAATCAACTGTTTTGAAAGGACAAACAGATCTGAAGAATAGTGCAATTTAATTTACCCAGAATAATACATAACTGATAATAGGGCATGTGCTTGCAATTTATATAAAAGAATGTAGAACAAAGGATCTATAGTCAGACCTGAATCTGGGTCAGTTTGCACCCCTTAAATAAGGTGACAGCTCCTGTCAACTGCCAAACTTGGAAAACATCAGTAATAATTTTGTTTGTGGCAGATATACATTACCCTTGTATGATTAGAAATAATGTAAGTAAAATAGTTCACAATCTTGTGATTATTGACTCAATATAGGGTAGTTACTACTATTATTATTAAAACAATAACTATGTATGGGATGGTGTCTAATAGTTTATCCTAGACTGTGTCTCCCCATCTAGGTTAAAGCTGATGACATTTTACTTGTATTTATATTAAATATTTAAGAAATGTTGAGCAGAAGAAAGACTAGATATGTCCAATAGTATGGAGATTCCTTAAAAATTACAAATAAAGCTACCATATGATCTAGCAATTTCACTCTGGGCTTATATCCAGAGAAAAACATAATCAAAAGGATACATGCACCCATTGTTCACTGCAGCCATATTTACAACAGCCAAAACATGGACGCAATCTAAATGGCCCTCAACAGAGAAATGGATAAAGAAGATGTGGTACATATGGAATATGTACAGGCTTAAAATGGAATATTGCCTGGGCACAAAAAAGAACAAAATAATGTCATTTGCAGTGACATGGATGGATCTAGAAATTGTCTTAATGACTGAAGTAAGTCAGACAGAGCAAGACAAATATCACATATCGCTTATATGCAGGATCTTTTTTTTTAATGTTACAATGAAACTATTTACAAAACAGAAATAGAATTATAGCTGTAAAACAAACTTACAGTTACCAAGGGGGAAAGAAGGGGAGGGAAAACTGGGAAACTGGGACTGACATACACACAATAGTAGGTATAAAATAGATTACTAGTAAGAACCTACTGTATAGCACTGGGCACTCTGTCCAATTCTCTGTAGTAACCTGTATGAGAATGGAATCTAAAAAGAGTGGGTATATGCAAAAAAAAAAAAAAAAGAGTGGGTATATGCATATGTATAACTGACTCACTTTGCTATGCAGCAGAAACTAACCCAACATTGTAAATCAACTATACTATAAATAAAAATTAATTTAAAAGGGAAGAAAGATAAGACATGTCCCATGATGGCTCTGAAGGGCAGAATTAGGAACACTGTTAACAAACTGAGTTTACTTGAGTAAAAGAAAACTTTGTATTTGCTTAAGAATGGAATGAGTGATTATAGAACTCAACAGTTTTCTTTAATGGAAGCTATGGCACCAGATGATGTAAGCCTTAGGTTATTTCTCTTCCTGAGATTCTGACTGTCTGCCTTTGCACTCTGCTGGCAGTGAGTCAGGAGACAGTTAAGGCCAAGGGTGTAGTGCGTGGGTAAGACAGATATAAAACAATGCTTCTAAATCAAATATGACAGTCACAGAGAAAATCTGAGCAACAATTAAATACATAAGTTGGCTATTAGCTACCAAGTGGCTAACATAGCTTTTGTGTGTCTGGATCTAATTAAATCCCACAGTCCCGTATAAATCTTTATCTTTTACAGATTTTTGTTTACAGTTTCTTCAGCAGTTTTGTCACTTTCACCGGGATTTACTAAAAGCAGCTCAGCTGTTTGTTTTTCCAAATCCCTCTGTGTTAGTCTAGACTTTTATGGACATTTATTTCATAACACTTACAACCATAAAAGCTAAAATTACGGTTTATTTCCTGTCTTGACATATAGATTTACCCACACATTTTTCACCTGACTCTCACATTTTCAAAAACTCCAAGTCTGCTTTGCTGATTCTTCCTAGAAGATACTTGTGTTTTAATAGAAAATAAAAACAGCAAGAATAAGATTGGAATGCTCATTGTTCTTCATAATAAATATCACTCCCATAACGCCTATTCACACTATGGCCGGCTTAGTGAAAAGGAGGCAAGGCCAACATCTTTGCTTAATCCACACAATGTCAGGTTGAAGTGTCATATAGAGACTCAAGTAACTAGATACTAAGAATGGGAAATGTCTGATTAATCATAATGACTCATTAACTTAGTTCTTTATTTGAAATAGCAAACTGAATGAGACAAGGATACAATATGACCAGTGAAAGAAAAGAAAAGTAGGATCTCTTCCCTGGTGGCTCAGTTGGCAAAGAATCTGCCTGCAGTGCAGGAGACCAGGGTTCAATCCCTGGGTTGGGAAGATCCCCTGGAGAAGGGCATGGCAACCCACTCCAGTATTCTTGCCTGGAGAATCCCATGGACAGAGGAACCTGGCGGGTTATAGTCCATGG
The DNA here is from genome assembly GCF_019320065.1 of Cervus canadensis. Taxonomy (NCBI): domain Eukaryota; kingdom Metazoa; phylum Chordata; class Mammalia; order Artiodactyla; family Cervidae; genus Cervus; species Cervus canadensis. Next base: position 61,690,314 of record NC_057403.1, read on the forward strand.
GGTCGCAAGAGGCGGACACAACTTAGCAACCAAACCACCAATCCAAGGAAGCAAGTATAACTAACTATTCTTTATCATCAAAAATCATTCCTTAACTTCTCTCAATTCAGCAGAGAAGTCTCAATTTTTTAATTTATTTATTTTTAATTAGAGGATAATTGCTTTACAATGTTGTGCTGGTTTCTGCCATACATCAACACGAATCAGTCACAGGTATACATATGTCTCCTCCCTCTTGTACCTCCCTCCCAGAAGTCTCAATTTAAAACCAGGAAACCACAGAAACTCCTTAATAAGACCTGGTACCATATTTTAATGGAAATGTTCACATAGGCTCTAAATGTATTGGAGAATGAGTAATGTTCCTGACAATATCTTTAATAGCAGATTCATGATAACCATTTAAACATTTTTAAAAACATGTTTCTTTTTGTTTGAGCTTCTATTCATTTATTTTTATTTGAGGTCCCAGACTAGTTTTCCTTCTTTGTCAACTTGGAGAAATTTACTGAGGCATGCCTGGGTAAAGCCTGCTTTACAGTAACAATAGAATGTAGACAGAGTAGATAAATGCAGGGATTACACAGGTACAACCTACAAAGAAGGAATATACTGTTTGTATTTGTGTTTATACCTTTATGAAAAAATCGTTACCATTTTCACAAAAGTATTCTTTAGTAAGGACTGGAATGAAAGAATAAAGCAGTAGCTTTAATGATCATTAGACACAGGCTACAAGATTATGATTTTAGTTCCCAAAGTATCCATTCATCTCTCACTAATGATAAAAATAAATTCCAAAATGGCCACATACAAAAAAGCATCATTCTATCATACTGTCAGCCACTCTTCCCAAGTACATAAACATTGCTACAGTAGTTTATGTATCTGTTATGTGTACTGAGAAACCTCCCTTCTTTTAGCATTTCTGTTAAGAGTTTATGTGGATTTGTACTCATTTACTTAATGTCTGACTCCTATTTTTACTCATCACAGTAGCCACAACACCTGACATCTAGTAGGTACCTAGCGCATGAGTTTGGGTTTTGTTTTTTGGCTTTGTCGGGGCTCAGGTGCGGCATTCGGAACCAGCTGCTGCAGTGCATGGGGCTCCTGGTTGCAGTCCGCATGGCCGCAGCAGGGGCAGCACACAGCCCTTTAGCTGTGGCACACGGGCTCCAGAGTACACAGGCTCAGGGGCTGCAGCTCATGGGTTTAGTTCCCCCACGGCATGTGGGATCTTAGGTCCACAACCAGAGCTTGAAGCTACGCCCCCTGCACTGGACGGTGGACCCCTAACCACTGGACCACCAGAGAAGCCCCTGTATTTGCTTTCAATGAATGAAATAAATCTTTCACATCATCACTTTTTTTTATTATTATTTTCATTCCTTCATTATTTTTCATGTTACAAAAGTTCCACTAATCTTTAGTTTCACACTCCTCAAACTTTTCTGAACACTATTGTCAGCTAAGTTTTCTCAAACACAGCTGTATCACAACACAGTTTAATTCACTTACTTTTCCATGGTTCCTTACTATCTAGAGTCTACACCCGCCTTCCTCAGTGGAGGTTCCCAGAGAGGATTAAACCTAAATGCTCTGGGCACCTATTGTATGTAATGAATTAACTTCTCTTCTATGCATTTTGACTAGTGATAGCTATGTAGTAACTTTGGGAGGATTGAGAAAATAATCACTCAGTTTATATAAAGTAAAGCTTAATTCTCTTGTGGAACTCCAGTTGGGAAAGACTAATTCCAAGAAAACAATATGGACCTGCCTTAATTTTCTGGCCTATTCTCCCATAACTCCCCTTCACATTCCCTTGGCATTATTCAAATTGGACTCTTTGCAATAATCACCAGGCATTTCAGCCTCCACCAATTAGCATTTCCACTTTCTTGTATATCCACTGTGCATCTCTTTGGATAAAATCTTACTCAGTCTTTAAGATTAATCACAAGTATCCCATGACAACTTCTTTCACTGCATCTGTAAATTTTTTATTTCTTCCTTGGGCTTCCTGGATATTGCTACACTTACTACATTTAACTTACCATAATAGATATTTGTGTATATATATATTTTTTTACCTCTCCTATGAGTTCTTTGAAAGCTGAACTTTTGTCCACAAAAAAGAATCTCATGTCTTTTGCAGATTAGATGCTAGGTTCAGAGGGCAAACCAACATGCTGCTGAGGGAAAAGATCTAAGCAGAACTGTAGATTTATGGAAAGATGAAGGAGAAACTACAAGAGAACTCTGATATGAAATGTCAGCTTTTCAGTACTGCCTGGCATAAAGAACCAGTGCTGGTAATAAGCAGCAGCATGGCAAGGAGTTAAACATCAGGAAGAAATGTCAAGAAATTATTATTTACATTTTCTTGGCAGACTTGTGTTCTTAATTAAAACACAAAGACCACACACACACACATACACACATCCATGGACTTCCTATGCTATGGAGAGAAGTAAGCTATACACTTAATCACTATCTATTCCTAGGAAATAGACAAATGGGACATAATTAAAAAGAAGGTGAGACGCTTCCTCTCAAGATCTGATAGTAACACTGTCCTTCAAAATTCAGGATATTCTCTCTGACTCAGGTTGAGACTCACTGTCTTGAGCAGATTATATGTCCCTTTATTATGCAAATATTAAAATCTTCTGAGCAACTGCTTACTTATTATTATAATTATATTATATGGTTATATAATATTATATATTATATAATTATAATTATATTATATGATTATATAATAATTCCCACAATATTATAGTCCACATATGCTTTTGATCTAAATATATATGTATAAACCTACATACAACACATATATACACATACATACATACACACACATATGTAAACATGTGTTTTGAATTTAAAGCCAGTTTCCACAGCTTATATTCAGTTGCCAACTCTCATGAAATTCACTGACGTATACATCCTGTGTCTCTGCAAAGGTGACTGTGATACTATTTTACTATGTCTTTCTGGAACATTCTCATTTACGTTATTTAATACACTATTGTGGCAATAGGTGAAATAGTTCCCCTGACGGTTATTTTTAAAAGGTGAATATGCACTTTTAGTACTTAGTGAATCATAGTGTAAATTAATTACTCAAAGTATGTAACAGTCAATGGTTTATTCTAAATCTGTGCTCTTAGCTTAAAAGTTGTTTACTAACCATATTTAGAAAAGCGCCTATTATTTGGAAATCAATTCAACTAAAAGCTGTCTACTTTTAAGCCTGAGCCTGGTAGAAACCAAAATATACATGAAACTTCAAAAGTGTGTTTTAAGAGGTCATTACAAAAATCAATTCTGTTGGTGCCAGTTATTCTGGTAGTGAGTAGGCTGTTAGTCTTCAGTTTGCCTAGAGTAACTTGTCTGCCTACAAAATGATAAATTGGAGGCCATCGTGTAAGTTCTACCATATAACTTCTTTTGACTTAAAGTTAAAACAAACATCAATAAAAAAAGATATAAAGATAAGTGTATAAGTATGTGTGATCATAATTTAACATTATGACAATTAACATTGAAATAATTAAAATATATTCCCTAAATCTTCAAAATTATTACAAATGAATGAACAAATAAGACAAAGTCATACAGCATAAGATATCAAAGGAAATATTAAAACAGAACTTATACTGTTTATAAAACTAAAAGGCAGAATAAGTGATTTATCACAGTAAATGGAAATAGGATAAATTCTCTATTAAACATCTGACTGAGAAGCAGGTAACACCAAGTGTTACTCTGCCCAACCAGGCCACTTAGCGCATGTGCTGCCGAAGCAAGCACCATCCAGGCAACATAAAATTAAGATCTTTACTGACAGAAAACCCTAATAATTATACTGAGAACAATTCACATTAGCCCCAACCAAAAAATAAACCTTTATTTTCGTAAGAGGAAATAGTATTACACTAGCAAACGGGTAAATCTTTAAGATATTCTCTATGTGAAGGTCCCAGAGCTGCAAGTACAGACCACTTACTTTTAAAAAACAGCTCAGAAACTAAGCAGCTACATGAAGAAAGCATGCAAGGTAACAATATCTTGCAGTTTACAGTGTTACCAAAGTCCGAGCTCTTGAGAAAGCTGGAAAACTAGAAAATAGATGATAGAAACAAGTGAAAAAAATAACCTCTTCATACAAAGAATGACAAGCAGTGTGGTTCAAAACGCTGTATGACAGGGAGACTTGTTAATCCTCCAATCTTCGCTCATTTCATTGCAAATATAATCGAAACCATTTTTATTACCTTCTCAAAAATTTCCAGCTCTTTAAAACGTTATATTCTGTAAGCTGACATACAAGACACACTTAGTAAACATAAATGGTGGTCATTCCTTTCACCATCAACTCCCAATGCCATGCATAGGTATGTGAAATGCTAAGGGTAAGACTTGAGCCATGCAAAAGAACAGTTGATTGCTGTCACTTGTACTTCTGACTTACTCAAATTCAAGTGAGCTGTCTGAAGAGGAGAACAGGAGAAAGCGTTGGCAACCCACTCTCCATTCCTCTCACTGAACAGATGCCACAGAGCAAGTGGGACCCCAGCAACAGAAGCTGCTGTTTCTTCAGTCAACCCATCTGTCTCCAATACTGTGAATCTCAGCTCTGTAAGCATGATTCTGGGGTCAAATGTACATATTTTTCCACATAGCATGAAATCAAAACACAAGTGAAAACTTCATCTGATACTCAGTTGAAGAAATGGTGGTTGCAATCAGTGCTTCAAGAAAAGTTATCTGAATTTGTTGGTCTTATTGAGACTGTCCATGTCCATATATTGTACATTTTAATTTATTTCTGGAAACTTTGAAGAGGGGTATTTTACTAGATTTCTGTTCCATCTTGCAAGAAGATAAAAGCCTCTTCTTAGATGTCACTCCCCTTTATAAATATGAGGGGGGGTCCACATGGAAAAAGATGAGAAATATTTTTAATGATCCCACAAAATCTGAGGTTTGCAGCAGAACTAAATCCAATCCAGAAACATAAACCTTGAAGATGACTGGATCAGAGTGAACAAGAGGAAAGTTTACCTAGTTAATCGTATGTAGCAGAGGTGTTGCAGGCATCAAAATCAAACTTGATTCCTAACCAGAAGGATGGTTTAGGGTGGAGTCCTGGGAAATGCTAACAGCATCAGTCCATGGACTGGAGATACCGTTAAGACTCAGGAGACAGGAAAACCTAAGAGGTAGAGGGGGTTATTTAATATGCAGACAAACGCCTCTTCATATGTGTTTTTGTAGGAGGGGTGGAGTTGGTGTGAGTGTACACACATGAACCCGCTCATAAGAGAGGGTGCCGCTGAAGTGGGAGGGAGCAGGGAGACTTGAGAAAATACCAGAAGCTGCTGCCGGAGGATGCAGCACCAAACATGTGAGGGTTCTGCTGCCAAGATGAGTCTGGGCTACATGGTCTCCTAGTGCAGGAAAGGAGTCCTAAACACCTTTTTGGCTGGACTGTTCTGGCCTTGGTTAGGGGATCACTTGGATAATTACTGCAGATATTTAGGATTCATCAGTTTTATGACTATTAAATTAATGTGTGTTAAGTACAGCCTTGGGATATCAGATGCTGAGCTGAACTGAGAGTATCCTAACAAAAGACTATTAGTGGATTGAAATAGAGGAGTTTACAACTCACAGGTCCTAGAAGAAAGACTGATGGGTCCCGAGGCAGGATGCAGGCAGAGAGCTGCAGGACCTGAGGCACATGCCTTTACCAGGGTCCATAGGTGGAGTGCTCTGGGGCTCCTGGGCTAAGGCCACACTGGTCAATTCAAACCAAAAAGAGCAACATTTTGGTAAGCTTCTCAGGAGGTCTTATCTGGGGGCACACAAGGGGAAGATCCTGGGAGACAGGGGAGAATGCTTATTACCAGGGCCATTGAGAGAGTCATATCAGGAATTCATATTTCCTTGCACCCTGCAAGCTGTTATCTGTGGCACTGCTTGAGGCAGGGACAAGTGTCAGTCCAGGGCCTTTGCAGGTCGCTTGGCCAGGCAGAATGGAGGTCAAGGCAGGGATGTTATGGAATAGTGTAAACTCTCAACAATGAGGAAAGGCTATAATCTGTCAAGAGTGGAAAAGCAGGGAACCAAACTAATGCAATCCTTCTCTCCCAGTCATCTAATGTAAACATCTGCCTTGCTCTCAGTGACACACATGATGTGTGTCAGACAGTCATGAGAAGGGGTGACAAGATATCCTGGATGCCTGAGATGTTTCTTTACAGGAATCCATGATGACTATCAGCCTCAGACTGTACTGTTGAATATAGGTTTAATCTCTCTCTGGAAATATTCCTCTGCCTGATAGTTCCTGTTGCTCTACTGGTGCTAGGGTAGGAAGCAGGTGGGTATGAGGCCCCTTGAGTGATACCCGCTGTGAGGGTTAAGAACTTGGCACAGAGGCAGAGATGTCTGATAAGCATCTACTGCTCCCCCACCAACAAAGGCTTCAGACAAAGCAAGAGAGAGTTACAAAATTAATGTGGTGAAACTTATTGCATCTTCATGAAAAGGACTGAGGATGTGACTTTTTGTCATCTTCCGTTTTTGCAAATACCCGGGTAGTGAACACTGCAGATAACCCTCATACTCTATTTAAAGGGCAGCAATTACGTCAAAACAAAAAGGTATTATCTATTCTCAACTAATGTTATCTATTTGTTATCCATCCCTGGCAAAAAGATACAGCAGAAAATATTCAAGAAGAGAACTGCAAAGCAGCTGACCAATCATGGACTATGCAATTATTATATTTTCATTCTTACTCTGAGAAAGAAAAAGCTGAAAATGAATGAAATATGCATCAGGGCCTCTAAGCAATGAAATTAAACCACCTTATTAACTGTGCAATTTTTACACAGGTTTTGAGACACATTTATTAGGACTTTTGTTTGAATTGAAGTTCATCTCCTGCCTCATCTTAATTCCTAGAATATAAAGGAAGTCTACTTACACACCCTGGTTTTTATTGAAAGATGATAAATAAAATACTCAGAAATCCTGGAAATAGAAACAATTTTAAAAGGACAGTATTACCTATTTCATGTTGTTTTTGCTTGTTCCTTATAGTAATTATCTTGTTGTTACTATTTTCACTATTATTATCCCTGCAGTCAAATCATTATGCTATGCTCTTATACAAGGTATCATTAATACTCAAAAAAATTGGACAAGACAGGAGTTATCGTGGTCACTTCCTAGGTAAGGGAAAAGTTTCTGAGTACAATTAACTTTCTGAAGCTCTCATTGCTAATTAGCCCCAAAATCTCTATTAAATCGCATACTGGAACAATTCCAGAGTCCATAAATATCCATCCCATCAATCATGTTTCTATACAAAAACTTGTCAAGGATGGATGGAAAAATGCATAATTGATATTTTACTACTATACCAATCTAATAATACTAATGTAATGAGATATTTTCATTAAATATTAGCTGTTGCCCATAAAGTTTTATAAATATTAATCTCAAATTATTAAAGTCTCTAAATACTTAATATTAAATGTTCACACATTATTATTGCTTCTACATCTTTAAAAAATCATCCAAGGAAATAGTCATAAAATGAGAATGTTATTGGAAATTTTTTATCACCAGGTTTTTAATCACTTTGAAATGATATTTGGCATTCTCAACTAGGAGAATGGTGCTCTATATTCAATTGAAGAGATTATGACTAAGAGGATTAGCAGTAAATTCACACGAAAGGAAGAAGCCACCTAGAAACTGTTTGATCTCAGGAATTTTTTTACCTCCCTCTCATATCCTATAACATACAGGAAAAAAAAAAAGGAAAAATAAAGTATAAAACAGCGACCTGAACAATTAAATTGAAACCAAAAACTCCTACTCTGAATAAAAAGTATGAATTTGACTTCTTCATACTATACATATCTTCATAAAAATCTTCTAAACCACAAGACACATTCCATGCCTATAAACAAAGAGTCTGCAAGGAGAACAACAGATCAAATCACTGTTGTTTAATTGCTCTATCACTGAACTGGTTGAATTCCAGTCAGCTAACAGGTTGACAACATCCTCACCATGGATGCTAACACTGTTCAAATAATCCTTTTGTTTGAATGTCTCAAGTAACATAATCCCATAAAGTTACTTATAAAGCTCATACCAATTATAAAAACACTGAGCATATACTCTCTTCTAAAAATATACAGTGTGAACCAGGTTCTCATCTCATATTGATTTTGGGTCAATATTATCATTTGCATACTTTTGAAACTGAAGGGGCCCTTTCCATAATGTCCACTTTTTACAATTTAAAGTAGGATAACAGAAGAGCTTCTGGACACAATTTCAAAGGCTGTTTCTAACAGAGATGAATCACTACTAATTAAAAGTAATAGGAATCTGATAAGATTACTTCAGGCCTGGGTATTGACAAATAACTCACATTTGGGCACAAGATAATAAACAAGAGACAAAAGCTTGGAGAAAAGAAAAATGCAGGTCTACAGAATGTGCTTGACTGAATGCACCCTATTCAGGAACTCACAACTTAGTAGAAAAGAAGCAACAGCAGGTGAATTACCCAAGTAATGGGCAATCAGAAGCCCTCAAGGGGTAATGGAAGACACTCTGGATTAGGAACTAGATTTTTTAATAGTCTTGGTTTTGACACAAACTATTTTTGTGACCCTTCTTGAGGCTTCAATTTTATCATCTGTAAAAGGACATTCAGAGAAAGGTAGACTGATACCTTAGGTTTAGGGTTCCATGAAGTTAAAAATTTGAAATTCCCAAATGTCAGATAGCAGAATAAGTTGTTTCCATGAGCTCTTTGCTTCAGCCCAAGTTTCAAGTGCCTGGGTGCAAAGCATGGTAGAATATCACAGAACCACCCCTCATTACAGTTGGCTGAATCTATTCAGACCTTTATTTCTCAACAAAGAGGCCAAGATAGGGCTCCTGTTACTTCTACACATTCCTTCATATTTATGGACTGGTTTCCTCAACATAAAGATGGAAGGGCTACACAAGTTACGTGAGTACAGCTACCACAAAACCTTGTGCCTGTGCAGTTGTTCAGCTGTCCTGAACTGGATGCAGCTGGAACATGCCATATACTTGTCTAAATTAGATGTGGAATGAATGTTAATGAAATAAAAATATATTACATAAGGACCAGAAAGAAAACCATCAGGTGGAATCACTGTGCATTTAGCTATAATCCTAATGGGAGCCATATTTCACTGATGACTATTATCTCTTTTTTTCTAATTTATGAGTTACCATGTCTTGAAAGGAAAGATTAAAGTTATAACTTTTTATATATGCATTTCTGCCCCCAAATGCTTTTAGAAAATTTAGGGTTGGTATGAATAGGAATATTTAGAATATTTTAAAAGTAAATGGATAGAATTTAATTTTATAAATTCTTAGAAACATATAATTTTCAAAGACTAAATCAGGAAGAAATAGAAAATCTGACCAGACCAATTACTAGTAGTGAAATTGAAGCAGCAATCAAAAAATTTCCAACAAAAAAAAGTCCAGGACCAGATGACTTCACAAGTGAATTCTACCAAACATTTAAAGACTTCATACATATCTTCCACATACTACTCCAAAAATTCAAGAGGAAGGATCACTACCAAATGTGTTCTATAAAGCCAATATTGCCCTGATACCAAAACCAAAGACACTACCAAAAAAAAAATTATAGGCCAATATCCCTAATAAAGAAGATGTAAAAGTACTCATCTAAATACTAGCAAACTAAATTCAAAAAAATGATCACACATCATGATCAAGTGAGACTTATTCAGGGATGCAAGGACTTTTCAATATCTGCAAAACAATTGATGTGACACACCACAACAGCAAACTGAAGAACACACGTCATGTGATCATCTCAGAAGATGCAGAAACAACATTTTATAAAAACCAACATCAGCTTATGATAAAGCTGATAAAACTTCATCATTTTATGATAAAACTCTCAATAAAGTGGCTATAGAGGGGACATAGCTCAATACAATAAAGGTCATAGATGACAAAGCCACAGCTAACATAGTATTCAAAGCTGAAAGCTTTTCCTCTAAGCTCAAGAACAAGATAAGAATTATCCATTCTTATCAATTTTATTCAACATAGTATTGGAAGACTAGCCACAACAATTGCACAAGAACAATAAATAAAAGGCATCCAAACTGGAAAGGAAAAGGTAAAACAGTCACGATTTGCAGATGACATGATACTGTACAGAGAAAACCTTAAAAATGTCACCAAAAAACCATTAGAATTAATAAATGAACTCAGTAAAGTTGCAGGATACAAAAATAACATACAGAAATTCACTGTGTTTCTATACACTAATAACAAATTATCAGAAAGATAAAGTAAGAAAACAATCCCATTTACAACTGCATCAAAAAGAATAAAATTCCTTATTAATCTTATTAATTAATAAGTTTAATCAAGGAGATGAGAAACCTGTACTCTAAAAACTATTAAGACATTGATAAAAGAAACAGAAGATGAAACAAACAAATGGAAAAATATACCATGGTTGTGGACTGGAAGAATCAATATTGTTAAAATGTTCATACAACCCAAAGCATCTATAGATTTAATGCAATTTCTATCAAAATACCAATAGTATTTTTCACACAGCTATAACAAATAATCCTAAAATTTATATGGAACCACAGAAGACCTCAAAGAGCAAAACAATCTTGAGAAAGAAGAACAAAGCTGAGGTCCCATGCTTTCTGATTTCAAACTGTAGTACAAAGCTATAGTAATCAAAACAGTGTGGTACTGACATGAAAACAGATGCATAGATCAATGGAACAGAATAGAGAGCCTGGGGGAAGAAACCATGTTTTATGGTCAATTAATCTATAACAAAAGAGGCAATAATATAAAGTGGAGGACAGAAGATCTTTTTAATAAATGGCATTAAGAAAATTGGACAGACACATGCCAAAAAGTAGACCACTTTCTCATACCACATACAAAAAAGGCAACTTACTGAATGGGAAAATATATTTCCAAATGTAATATCCAATAAGGGGTTAATATCCAAGGATACAAAGAATTCATACAACTCAATATAAAAAATTAAAACCAATCATATTTTAAAATGTACAAAAGAGACTTCCCTGGTGATCCAATGGTTAAGAATCCACCTGCCAACACAGGGGGACCCATGTTTGACCCCTGATCCAGGAAGATCTCACACGCTGCAGAGCAACTAAGCCCTCATGCCACAATTACTGAGCCTGTGCTCTAAGGCCTGCAAGCCGCAACTACTGAGCCTATGTGACACAACTGCTGAAGCCAGCTTGCCTAGAGCCTATGCTCCACAACAAGAGAAGCCACTGCAATGAGAAGCCAGTACACTGCACCAAGGAGTAACCCAAAAAGAGCAAGCCATGGGCAGCAACAAAGCCCCCACACAGCTGTAAATAAAGTTTGTTTTTTTTTTTAATAAAGAAGTCACCTTTCTTTAAAAAAAAAAAATGTACAGAGGACATGAATAGACATTTTTCAAAAAAAGACATACAGATGGCCAACAGACAAATGAAAAGATGCTCAATATCTTTGACTATCAGGGAAATGCAAATCACAATCACAATGAGGTATCAGCTCACACTTCTAAGAATGGCTATTATCAAAAAGCCAGCAAATAACAAGCGTTCACAAGACTGTAGACAAAAAGGATCCTTGTACACTGTCAGTGGCAATGTAAACTGGTACAGTCATTTGAAAAATGGTATAGAGTTTCCTCAAAAAATTAAAAATAGAACTACAATATGATTCAGCAATTCCACTCCTAGGTATTTATCCAAAGAAAATGAAAACATTAATTCAAAGAGATATACGCACCTCTGAGCTCACTGGAGCATTATTTACAATAGTCAATACATGGGAGAAACCTAAGTGTCCATGGATAAATGGAAAAAGAAGATGTGGTGTGACAGAACGTTACTCAGTCATTTTAAAAAAGACTAAAATCTTGCCATTTGCTACAACATAGATCTAGATTGTTTTAGGCTAAGTGAAATATACAGAGAAAGACAAAGGCTTTATGATTTCACTGACATGTGAAATCTGAAAGACAACAAACGCACAAACAAAACAACACAAAAACAGACTCAAAGATACAGAGAACAAGTGGGCAATGGCCAGAGGGGAGAGCAGAAGGGGCTGGGTGAAAAAGGTGAAGGGAATTAACAGGTACAAACTTGTAGTCACACAACGAGTAAGTCATGGGGATGTAAAGTACAGCGTAGGAAACCAAGCAATACTACAATATATTTGTATGGTAACAGATGGTTACTAGACTTATTATGATGATCATTTCATATGAGGAGAAGGAAATGGCAACACACTCCAGTGTTCTTGCCTGGAGAATCCCAGGGACAGAGGAGCCTGGTGAGCTGCCATCTTACGGGGTCGCACAGAGTCGGACACAACTGCAGCGACTTAGCAGCAGCAGCAGCATTTCATATGAACCAATATGATGTATCCCGACTCTACTTCAATTAAGAAAACAACAAAACCTATGGCTGATTCATGTTGACGTTTGGTAGAAACCAACACAATACTGTAAAGCAATTATCCTTCAATTAAGAATAAATAATTTTTTAAAAAGAAAACAAAAACTAAATAAAAATTAAATACATAAATAATTATGTTTATTCACATCCAAGTTGAAAGGGAACTAAATCACAGACGTTTTACCCCTCAATATTATTAAAAGTAAAAAGTATAAAAAGAAGAGGTTCCAGGTTTTAAATAATAGAAATTTTTTTCTATTGTGACTAGAAACATCTCACAATGTATTTTAAATAACTAACCATACCTCCATACGCATTTGGGAGTGTGTATATTGTGCAGTTGAGTGTGAATGCATGTAAGTTTGCGGACTAAGGTGGATGTATGAGCGCATGAGAGAGAGAGAGAGAATAGACAATCTTGCATGTTACCATGATTGTGTGTGCATTTCCTAATGTGTTTTTATTCAATGTGGAAATCACTCAAAGGTCACATATGCTTTTATAACCAATAGCACACAAAAGTTCTCAGCTTCATAGAAATTTTCCCCTATGAATATGAATAATGAATTATGCCTGAGCACACAGTAAGAATTTATTCTTGGTGATTTATGGAAGTAATTTAAACAAAGCATGGAAATATTGGGGTATTTGACCATATAAAGGTAGATGGTAATTCTTTAAAAGCTTTGATATGAACCTAGAAGTACAAAGGGTAAATAAACACTAATCTTAAAAAAGAAAAAAAAAAGATCCTAAAAATTAGATAATATAACTTTACTTTTAGGTAAACAATTATTAACTGTGATTTTTATTTTATACAGACCTATAATTCACAAATAAATCATATAAGTGTCGGCAGAAGTCAAAGTAATATAAGAGGCAAATGATTTGCATCATTTTGCAAAGATGAAATGCTTTTAGAAATGACAGAATTACTATGGTGAGTAGTACGGTGGCAATGATGCAGCTCTAATTTTTCAATGGTTATTGAGAAATTAGGCAGTTAGATGTTAATGGTCATACTAAATCCATAATGAGGAGGCGAACGATCACATTAACACACACCATATGTTTACAACAGTTTTGCTATGGTTACTCTGCCATCTCTAAAGGGAGAGGAAAAGTTCAATTTAAATTGAGAGGAGAAATAAAGAGTACATTCAATGCTGAGGCCGGAAATACAAGCGAGTCTGTCTTCTTTCCACCAGGAATCTCAGTATCTACCTCCTTTGCTTCTTATTTTGTTAATGAGCCGTTAAGTTCTCTTTACTTCTTTAGTTTATCTGCTCTTTTCTATCTCCTTCTACATATTATGATCAACTCTCTTCCCTCACCCTTGCTATTCATCTCTCCTTGTCCTCACCACCTATTTCATATCTGCCTCTTCCTCTTTGTGGCTTAGCGTAACCAATTTAAATACCTGGGCCCAACCATTCATCTTCTGCACACTGGGATGCATGAACTCACTCACATTATCACTCACAAATCATACCAACCCTCCCTATTCACCCACATTCACGTGTTTAAATTCAAGAACAGTATCTTCATGAAGTTGGTTTTTTTCCACTGAATTACCACCCCACAATGGGCTTCCCCTGGTGGCTCAGATGGTAAAGAATCTGCCTGCAATGTGGGAGACTGGGGTTCAATCCCCCGGTAGGGAAGATCCCCTGGAGAAGGGAATGGCTACCCATTCCAGTATTTTTGCCTGGAGAATTCCATGGACAGAGGAGCTGGGTAGGCTACAGTCCATGGGGTCCCAAAGAGATGGGCACAACTGAGCAAGTAACACTTTCACTGTCACCACCCCCAACATGAACTTCTAGAAATCAACACAATCTACACACATGTTGAAAGACAAAACTTATAAGCATCTCTGAGTTTTTTTTTTTCCTTTTTTTTTTTAATTAGTTGGAGGCTAATTACTCCACAACATTTCAGTGGGTTTTGTCATACATTGATATGAATCAGCCATAGATTTACACGTATTCCCCATCCCGATCCCCCCTCCCACCTCCCTCTCCACCCGATTCCTCTGGGTCTTCCCAGTGCACCAGGCCCGAGCACTTGTCTCATGCATCCCACCTGGGCTGGTGATCTGTTTCACCATAGATAGTATACATGGTATACATGCTGTTCTTTTGAGTTTTTTAATCCATTAATAGTTTGGAAAAGTGCTGAGTTACATCCCTATAAGGCATGACATAGAGATAATAACAATAGTTAGTATTAATGAGTATCCTTTCTGCTGATAATAGTTGCTTCTGGCTGAATCCCCATCATGTGACACACACAGATTTGTGCTCTAGCTCAGGAGTCTCCAACCCCGCAGGCCACAGACCAGCACCAGTCCACAGCCTTTAGGAGCTGGGTTGCAGGGCAGGAGGTAATTGCTGGGCTAGCCAGCGGAGCTTCATCTGTATTTATAGCCACTCCTCATCACTCACATGGCTGCCAGAATTCACCTCCTGTCAAATCAGCAGTGGCATAATAGATGTAACATGCTTGATCATCCTGAAAGCATCCACCTACCACAGACCTGTCCATGGAAAAATTGTCGTCTATGAAGTCAGTTCCTGGTGCCAAAAAGGTTGGGGACCACTGCTGTAGCCAATAGAGCCATCCTGGGAGGTCTGCAGTATCACTTTACATGTTAGGAAATCAGGCAAATGAATCATCTGTAAAACTGCAACTCCCACTCAGGAATGCCTGATACTGACACCATCAGTGTCATAGTGCTTTATTCACTATGGCACCAACTTTGTAATAACATTTTAAAAAGTCTACATTCTGGCCACACTTGATTTTAAGCCTCCTCTATTTTTGGTTGGGGCTTCCCAAGTGGTGCTAGTGGTAAAAAAAAAAAAAAAAAGAAAAAAGAAAGAAATCTGTCAACCAATGCAGGAGACACAAGGGATATGGGTTCAACCCCTGGGTCAGAACATCCCCTGGAGTCAGTTCAGTTCAGTTGCTCAGTCGTGTCTGACTCTTTGCAACCCCATGGACTGCAGCACGCCAGGCTTCCCTGTCCATCACCAGCTCCCAGAGTTTGCTCAAACTCATGTCCATCAAGGAAGTGATGTCATCCAACCACCTCATTATCTATCATTCCCTTCTCCTCCTGCCTTCAATCTTTCCCAGCATCAGGGTCTTTTCTAATGAGTCAGTTCTTCACATCAGGTGGCCAAAGTATTGGAGTTTCAGCTTCAGCATCAGTCCTTTCCAATGAATATTCAGGACTGATTTTCTTTAGGATGGACTGGTTGGATCTCCTTGCAGTCCAAGGGACTCTCAAGAATCTTCTCCAACACTACATTACAAAAGAATCAATTCTTTCGTGCTCAGCTTTCTTTATAGTCCAACTCTCACATCTATACATGACTACTGGAAAAACCATAGCTTTGACTAGATGGACCTTTGTCAGCAAAGTAATGTCTCTGCTTTTTAATATGCTGTCTAGGTTGGTCATAGCTTTTCTTCCAAGGAGCAAGAGTCTTTTAATTTCAAGGCTGCAGTCACCATCTGCAATGATTTTGGAGCCCAAGAAAATAAAGTCTGCCACTATTTCCATTGTTTCCCCACCTATCTGCCATGAAGTGATGGGACCAGATACAATGATCTTGGTTTCTGAATGCTGAGTTTTAAGCCAGCTTTTTACTCTCCTCTTTTACTTTCATCCAGAGTCTCTTTAGTTCCTCTTTGTTTTCTGCCATAAGGGTGGTGTCATCTGCATATCTGAGGTTATTGATATTTCTCCCAGCAATCTTGATTCCAGCTTGTGGTGCAACCAATATGGCATATCACATGATGTACTCTGCATGTAAGTTAAATAAGCACAGTGACAATATACAGCCTTGACAGTGTTCCTTTTCCTATTTGGAACCAGTCTGTTGTTCCATGTACAGTTCTAACTGTTCCTTCCTGACCTGCATACAGATTTCTCAAGAGGCAGGTCAGGTGATCTGGTATTCCCATCTCTTGAAGAATTTCCACAGTTTGTTGTGATCCACACAGTCAAAGGCTTTGGTATAATCAATAAAGCAGAAGTAGATGTTTTTCTGGAACTCTCTTGCTTTTTTGATGATCCAGCAGATGTTGGCTATTTGATCTCTGGTTCCTCTGACTTTTCTAAAACTGGCTTGAACATCTAGAAGCTCTCGATTCATGTACTGTTGAAGCCTGGCTTGGAGAATTTTCAGCATTACTTTGCTAGCGTGTGAGATGAGTACAATTGTTCGGTAGTTTGAGCATTCTTTGGGATTGCCGTTCTTGGGGACTGGAATGAAAACTGACCTTCTCCAGTCCTGTGGCCACTGTTGAGTTTTCCAAATTTGCTGGCATATTGAGTGCAACGCATTCACAGCATCGTCTTTTAGGATTTGAAATAACTTAGCTGGAATTCCATCACCTCCACTAGCTTTGTTCATAGCGACGCTTCCTAAGGCCTACTTGAATTCACATTCTAGGATGTCCGGCTCTAGGTGAGTGATCACACCATCATAGTTATCTGGGTCATGAAGATCTTTTGTGTATAGTTCTTCTGTGTATTCTTGCCACCTCTTCTTAATATCTTCTGCTTCTGTTAGGTCCATACCATTTTTGTCCTTTATTGTGCCCTTCTTTGCATGAAAATTTCCCTTGGTATCTCTAATTTTCTTGAAGAGATAACTAGTCTTTCCCATTCTACTGTTTTCCTCTATTTGTTTGCATTGATCACTGAGGAACGCTTTCTTGTCTCTCCTTGCTATTCTTTGGAAGTCTGCATTCAGATGAGTAAATCTTTCCTTTTCTCCCTTGCCTTTTGCTTCTCTTCTTTTCTCAGCTATTTGAAAGGCCTCTTCAGACAACCATTTTGCCTTTTTGCATTTCTTCTTCTTGGGGATAGTTTTTATTACTGCCTCCTGTACAATGTCATGAACCTCTGTCCATAGTTCATCAGGCACTCTTATCTATCAGATCTAATCCCTGGAATCTATTTGTTGCTTCCACTGTATAATCGTAAGGGATTTGATTTAGGTTATACCTGAACGACCTAGTGGTTTTCCCTACTTTCTTCAATTGAAGTCTGAATTTTTTAATAAGTAGTTCATGATCTGAGTCACAGTCAGCTCCCAGTCTTGTTTTTGCTGACTATATAGAGCTTTTCCATCTTTGGCTGCAAAGAATATTATCAATATGATTTTGGTATTGACCATCTGGTGATGTCCACGTATAGAATTGTCTCTTGTGCTGTTGGAAGAGGGTATTTGCTATGACCAGTGCATTCTCTTGGCAAAACCCATTCATGAAGTCTTTGCCCCCTTGGCCTAATTATATCCCAAAGGTTCCACTTCCAAATACCATCTCTTTTGGGATTAGGTTTCAACACACAAATTTGGGTGTGGGGATAGGGGACACAGACAGTCTGTAGCACCAACTCAGAGCTCACTCAGTGCAAACAGACTCTTCATAAAGGAGACTTGGAAGTAGAGATATTTGTCAAAGACAATTAGAGCCAACTATTTAATAGCATGGATGCCTGAGGTATCAGGTAACATTCAAACAATAGGCTAATCATTAAGCTTAAAAGGAAAAGTTGCGGAATGAAATGTCCAAAGGGGGTCACAGGTTGAAAAGTTCCAACGCATTCCTGGAAATCTAGAAGGCCATACATTTACACAGGGTTCACACATGCTCTGGAAAGACTTGAGAACACCGTAAGTTTTCATTCTGGTTAACCTGATTCCACACAAGCAAGCAGTGAATGCTAGGTAGCATTATAATAAAATGATTACTGAGTGTTGATGTTGTGCCTTAAGACACTCCCTGATAAACAAAACAGAGAGTTCATTGCCAGCAGGTCTGTCCTACAAGAAATACTAAATGGAGTTTCTCAGACAGAAATAAATGAATATAATTCAAATCACTATGAAAAAATCAAGAGCAGAGGTAAAGGTATTATCAGTGATGCTTTTTCTTTTAACTGGAGGATAACTGCTTTACAATATTGTGTTGGTTTCTGCCATACAACGTGAATCAGTCATAAGTATACGTATGTTCCCTCCCTCCCAAGCCTCCCTCCCAACCCCCATCCTACCCCTCTATCATCATAGAGCACCAGTGATGCCTTAAATCTACTCAAAAGAGTTTCAGTCACCTGCCATTTGACACCTCACAGTTGACATAAGGATATTTATAATATTTTAAAAAGAAATTCATATGTATTTCCCTTTTATTTTTACTAAGGTATAGTTGATATATAAGTTTCAAGTGTACAACAGAGTGATTTTTATAGGTTATACTCCATTTACAGTTATTATAAAATATTGATTATATTCTCTATGCTATACAGTATATCCTTGTAGCTTAATTTTTTTATACATAGTAGCTTGTGCCTCTTAATTTCCTGCCCCTATCTTGCCCCTCTCTCCTTCCTTCTCCCCACCGGTAAAACCACTAATTTGTTCTATCTGTGAGTCTGTTTCTGCACTGTTACATTCACTAGTTTGCTGTATATTTTAGATTACACTTACAAGTGATATCATACAGTATTTGTGTTTTCTGACTGACCTATTTCACTTAGCATAATACCATCCAAGTCCATTCATGTTGTTGGAAATGGCAATTTTCCATTATTTTTCTGGCTGAGTAGTATTCCATTTTATACACACACACACACACACACACACACACACACACACCAATCTCTATTCATTTATCTGCTGATGGAGACTTAGGTTATTTCCACATCCCTGGCTATTGCAAAAAATATGCTATGAAAATTGGGGTGCATGTATCTCTTGAATTAATAGATTTGTTTTCTTTGGGTATATATCCAGGAGTGAAATTTCCGGATCATATGGTAGCTCTGATTTTAGTTTTTTGAGAAATTTCAATATTGTTTTCTACAGGAGCTATACCAATTTACATCCCCACCAGTAGTGTACCGGGGTTTCCTCCACATCCTCCACATCCTTTCCACACATCCTTTCCTCCACATTCTTGCCAACAGTTGCTTTCTGTGGCCTTTTTGATGATAGCCATCCTAACAGGTATGAGGTGATACTGTGGTTTTGACTTGCATTTCTCTGATGATTAGCAAAAGATGTTGAGCATCTTTTCATATGCCTGTTATCAATCTGTATTCTTCGGAAAAATGTCTCTTTTGGTCTTCTGCTCACTTTTAATTGAGTTTTTGGATCCAACCAGTCCATCCTAAAGGAGATCAGTCTTGGGCATTCTTTGGAAGGACTGATATTGAAGCTGAAACTCCAATACTTTGGCCACCTGATGTGAAGAGCTGACTCATTTGAAAAGACCCTGATGCTGGGAAAGATTGAGGGCAGAAGGAGAAAGGGATGACAGAGGATGAGATGGTTGGATGGCATCATCGACTCAATGGGCATGGGTTTGGGTGGACTCCAGGAGTTGGTGATGGACAGGGAGGCCTGGCGTGCTGCAGTTCATGGGGTCGCAAAGAGTCGGACACAACTGAGGGACTGAACGGAACTGAACTTGATGTTGAGTTGTATGAGCTGGTTATATATTTTGGACATTAACCCCTTTCTGGTCATATCATTTGCAAATACTGTCTCCCATTCAATAGGTTGTCTTTTCCTCTTGATGGTTTCCTTTGCTGTGAAAAAGTTTTAAAGTTTAATTAAAGTCTCATTCACTTATTTTTGCTTTTGTACCCTTTGCCTTATGAGATAGATCCAAAAAAATGTTACAATTTAGGCTGCAGAGTGTTCTGCCTGTTTTGTTCTAGGATTTTTATGGCTTCTGGTCTTACATTTAGGTCTTTATTTTGAGTTTGTTTCGTGTATGGTGCTAGAAAATATTCTAGCTCCATCCTTTTACATGTAGGTCTCCAACTTTCCCAGAACCACTAATTGAAGACTGTCTTTTCACCACTGACCATAAGTGTATGGTTTATTTCAACTCTCTGTCCTGTTGCATTGATCTATATGTCTGTTTTTGTGGCAGTACCATTCTGTGTTGACTAATGTGGCCTTGAAGTACAGTCTGCAGCCATGAACATGACCCTGCCAGCTCCGTTCTTTTTCCTCGAGATTGCTTTAGCTATTCTTGGTCATTTATATTTCCATACTATTAAACATTTTTTAATTATTTTTTCTACTTCTGTGAAAAATGCCATTGGTATTTTGATAGGGACTGCACTGAATCTGTAAATTACCTTGGATAATACAGTCATTTTAACAATATTAATTCTTCCATCCATGAACACAGACTATCTTTATATCTGTGTGTGTCATCTGCAATTTCTTTCATCAATGTCTTAGAGTTTTCTGAGTACAGGTCTTTTCCCAAAGTAGGTAGGTTTATTTCTAGGTATCATATTCTTTTTGATGCAATGGTAAATGGAATTATTTCCTTAATTTCTCTTTCTCATGACAGCTCATTTTTTACTATACAGAAATGCAACAGATTTCTGCATGTTGATTCTGTATCCTGAGCTTTATCAAATCCATCAGTGAGCTCTAGTAGTAGTTCTTTGGTGATGTCGTTATGATTTTCTAAATGCATATTTTTCTTACTTTTGTAGAACTAATTACACTACCTTTACAACATTTGGCATGCACACAAGTGGTAGATTTTTTTCAAGAAAATTTAAAACACATTTATAAAAATATTATAATAATTTTAGTAAATTGTATTGCAGAGTGAGTTAGCAAAATCATACATATATACATATGTATTTATATTTAAACTGATGAGTATATATGCTTACATTATCAAATAAAATAAATTTAGATGATTTTAAATAGTTGATTTTCTTTCCAATTTCCATCTGATGGCAATCAATGAATTTCCATTTTATAAAAATATGCTCAAGTAATGAAACATCTGGTATGTTAGAATATTTCTCTAGGCAATAATGTTCAGGGGACATAGTCTGTGGAACTATCTCATTTGTCAATTTAGAGATAAGTTGAAGTGTGTTCTATATTATTTAGTGATAGAAGTTTTTTTTTTTTTTTTTTTGTGATAGAAGTTTTATATAATGGTTTATCTGTATTTTGTACCCCTTTTAGAAAGCTTGTACTTTTCAAATTATTAGCTTCAAGATTATGTTAAAGATATATCGCTGTCATTTTTCAGTCATGTCTGACTCTTTGAAATCTCATGGACTACAGCACACCAAGCTCCCTGTCCTTCATCATCTCCTGGAGCTTACTCAAACTCCTATCCATTGAATCGGTGATGCCATCCAACCACCTAGGCCTCCGTCATCCCCTTCTCCTCTTGCCTTCAATCTTTCCCAGAATCAGGGTCTTTTCTAATGAGTCAGCTCTTCACATCAGGTGGCCAAAGTATTAGAGCTTCGGATTCAGGTAGGATACATCATACATATAAATTAAAATACATTTCTAAATTTATGTCATGCCAATATCAAACTCTGAGAAACAAAGATCTATGAGTGGAAAACAACAGTCAAGAAGGAGAGAAATGTAATCCATGGAATTTCCATGATACAATTCTTCACCCTTGGTAAGGATAGAGATTATGAATTGATAGACACTAACATCTGTGGCCAGAAGTGTTAGGCAACCTAGGTTTAAATAAGATGAACGATTAGATTAAAGCATAGATGGGATTTTGCCAGGCAAACATGATGAAAGGACAACTGGATAAAAAAATGAACAATATTTCTAGGAAGAACTGAAATTGAGCTGAAGAAGAAATTGGAGTTAGGTATGAAAGACAGCAAAGAATAAGGGACTGATAGAAATAGCAAACATCCCCATATGTGCATAATAACCCTTGTGACAGCTCATCTATTTTATTCATGAATATATGAAATTATACACACTATTTATCCTAAATCCCAAAGCAGTTCTTCAGAGTTTCCAGCTCTATTACTGGGTAGATGTATGTTCTTATCAAGTCATTAAATCAGAATAATCCTCAGGATTATGTGTACATGAAAGCATTCTATAAACTATCATTGCTATTGCTTTGAAGGAAAAATACATAAATGTATGACAATTTTATAAAGACACTGAACAACTTAATTTCCTTTCCTTGGGAAGGAGCAAGATGAGACAAGAACAGCTTAAATGGTTACAAACCTTTCCACAAAATTTAAGATCAAGCTACATGGACTTTAGTGATGTAAAGTAGGAGTAAAGTCTATGACACTAAATATATTCATCATAAATTGTTTCTAGGACTTTTAAACACTTTAGCTTAGTACTTGTTGTTGTTGTTGTTTTTATTTACGCACCTGAAAATATATGCAAGGGTTTAAATACTTTTTGGCTTGGTACATCATCTCTTAAATAATAAATATCATTTTGTATCATCTCCATCCTGCTGCACAGAAAAATGGAGCTTTGTGATAAGTGCATTATAGCAACTCAGGTAATTTTATCTGTCATAATTCAAGGTTTAAGTTACAAACTCAAGGATTTTCAACAGAACAAAGCTTGTCTCTTTGTAAGTATGTAAGAATAAATACACAAACAGGATACAAATTCAAACACTTAACTTAGAATAAGACAACAACAGATGAACTAAAATCATACACTCAGTCACTTACTCATTTTACCTAATTTCTTGCTCTGGAGAAATAGAAAAATAAAAAACACAAAGTAAGATCCATTGGAAATAGGTCTTGTAGAATAGAAGTATTAAAACTCACAATCTTAAAAGTTATTTCTGTGTTTTGTGGGTCCTAACCTGAGTGGTAGTACATCTGAAATTAAAATAATATTGTGAATTAATCATATTTCAATTTTTTAAAGTTTGAGTTTTATAATATTTTTGTAAACAAAGTATTATAATCTTAATACAATACTAAGATATTAATATCTATTGGTGGTGGTTTAGTCGCTAAGTCGTGTCCGACTCTTGCGACCCCATGGACTGTAGCCTGCCAGGCTCCTCTGTCCATGGGATTTTCTAGGCAAGAATACTGGAGTGGATTGCCATTTCCTTCTCCAGGAGATCTTCCCGACCCAGGAATTGAACCCAGGTCTCCTGCATTGCAGGCAGATTCTTCACCAACTGAGCTATGACAGAAGCCCACTAATATTAATACCTATTAATACCTATTAATATTAGTCAAACTGTATAGAGTAGTGGAAGTAAATCACACTTTAGTTAGAAAGCGCTGATGCTACATTTTCTTTCCTTGTTTTGAACACAAGCCAAAGTACTTTATCAAAGCTTGCTTTGAGTGTGCATATAAAGCTCTATGTGGGCAAGCCAATGGAAAGGCAGTTTGTGTTGCATGCCTATTTAAATCAGAGTACTGGTTCCAGCTGATGAACACTTAGGTTGCTTCCATATCTTGGCAATTGTAAATAATGTTGCTATGAATATTGGGGTGCATGTATCTTTTCAAATTAATGTTTTTATACTTTTTGGACATACATAGACAAAAGTGGAATTGCTGAGTCATATGGTAGTTTTAGTTTTTTGGAGAAATCTCCATGCTGTTTTCCACAGTGGCTACACCAATTTACATTCCCACCAACAGTATACTAGGGTTCCCTTCTGTTTTTAACTGGACTGTGAAATCAAGAATTTTTTCTTTCAGAAAGTAGTTTTTTTGTTGTTGTTCCAATTCATCTAATTTTCCTGAAAGTTTATGTCTTTTTTTCTGTGTTAACACCTCGTGTTAGGTCTCCATTGGTTTCCCCTCAAAATCAATCACCTCTTTGAACTAGCGAGTGTGCTCATCCTGAGTCATATTAGTCATCTGCAATCTAATATAGCCACATCTTAGAAGCACTTGAAAAGATTTTAAGACATACTGGTATCCAGGCCACAGCCCCCGCTATTCTGATTTCATGGTCTGTACAGCATTCAGGCATAAGTATTTTGGGAAGTTATCCAAAGACAGAAAGACTCCCTGGAGCCATTAGGACACAGATGGCCCCTCTAGGCAGGGGGAAATACTGTCCTTCAGACCCCAGGCCAGGTCCTCCGTAGCTCTGTGCAGATTTAAACAATGAGGAGGCCCATGCCAAGGACCAGAGGCCACAGGGAGCAGACATTGGCAGGTCTTTCTGAGAAGATCTGCCCAATCTGGTGGCCATCACTGCAGATAACTGAGTCTCCTGCACCTGCCCTCTTTCAGGGAAACTCAGCAAGTCTTAGCGCCAGAAACACAACCTCAAGGCACCGTCTGCCTGCACTGGGTGGACCCTACACAGGGGCTTGTGAGGAAACAGGAGTCAAACATGCATGACAGGCCAGCACCTTCCGGATCCCTGTCTTTGGGCTTGGCGGTGCATACTGCTTTGCCGCAGCACAACGCCTTTTCCAGACACCATATCTTTGTTAGTAAATGAGGTCTAGGGCATTCCTGCCCTACACTCCTTAAATCCTGTGAAATCTTCCAATTCCAAAGCTATACAGTGACTGCTTTAAGAATGCCTATCTACAATTCAATTATGCTTAGAAATCAACACTGATACGTTTTTGTTTATACTTACTCTCCCTACTTATTACAAATTATATTTTTTCCATGTAGAGGTTGGTGATCCCCACTCTCTATAACTGCAGAAAGCAGAAAACATGTCTTAAGCCACTGCTGTATTCCCAATGTCCTGCACAATGTCTGGCACATGAAAAGTGGTCAATAAATACTTGATGAAAAAATACGGTACTTTTCATCAAGTACCTCTTCACAGGAGCATCGAAGCATTACATCACAGAATATATGCAAAACACTTAGTTTCCTGCACAAGTTAAATAATAATAAAAAACCATAGTCCTTGTTTCACTTGAATCAAATTCTTGCTTCTTTCAAAGAGACCTAAGTATTCCAAAGCATTTTCTCTGTCATTTTGTCTTCTTTCACTAACGATATTAATAATAATGAAAAGTTAATAACAACTATATATTAATCATTTCATTATTTGACAGTAGTTCCCTGTACTCTCTTCACAGTTCCTTCTCAATATATACTGTGTAAGTGCAATGTTGTTATTTAAGAAGAAAAAAATGCTTTGCATTTCCATGCCAATTATTTGTACAACAGTTCCTAAATTCCCCAGACATTAAGAATGACTGTGTCAGATTAAACTATAGGGTTCACTGCCACACATGAACTGTTCTACAGTGATCACACAGAATGTCAAGAGCGCCAAGGTTGAGTGTAATTAAGTAATTCACAAAGCTCTTATTCTAAAAGCTAATGAACTACACTGAAACTCTCTTATAGTCACATCCTCCTTTGCTAAGCAACATGGGATTTGAAAAAATTAAAACAAATTTCATATAGTATTTCTACTAGTTTTCTGTCTGTTAACATCTTGGTAGAAATCTTAAAGAGAACAAAATAACCAACTCAATTTATTTATTTGCCAAATATCCCTCTGGCACTCTGTGATAATTACGTAAAGTACTAATGGTATTTAAATTTTATTTAGTCATTAGACTTCTTTATAGAGTTTTAGCTCCAGAATCCCAAAGTGCTTTATGAAGAATTGATAAGCCCAATTATCCAGAAAGTAAGGAGTAAAAGAACTCATTTAATTGTGCATAACTGTATGGTGATGTTTTTGCCTATATTTATGGAGGGAGGAGGTCAGTATTCCACTAAATTTAATGTCAGAAAAAGCAGCAGCATTATCATCATCATCATCATCATCATCATGAAACAATAATATCATTATTTATTGAGCCCTTACAACATGCCAGACGCCACTGTAGATGTTTAATCTCAGAATAATCCTATGTAAAAGTTTCTCCATCGTGTCCAACTCTTTGGGACCCCATATATGGACTATACAGTTCATGGAGTTTTCCAGGCCAAAATACTGGAGTGGGTAGCTGTTCTCTTCTCCAGGGGATCTTCCCAACCCAGGGATCGAACCCAGGTCTCCCGCATCACAGGCTGACTTTTTACCAGCTAAGCCACTAGGGAAGCCCAAGAATACTGGAGTGAGTAGCCTATCCCTTCTCCAGGGGATATTCCTGACCCAGAAATTGAACTGGGGTGTCCTGTACTGCAGGCAGATTCTTTACCAGCTGAGCTACCAGGGAATCCCAAAATGAAAGCGAAACTCACTCAGTTGTGTCCAACTCTTTGCAACTGTATAGTCCATAGAATTCTCCAAGCCAGAATACTGGAGTGGGCAGCCATTCCCTTCTTCAGCGAATCTTCCCAACCCAGGGATCAAACCCAGGTCTCCCTCACTGCAGGCAGATTGTTTACCAGCTTCCCCACCAGGGGAGACCAGATGTTTAATCTCAGAATAATCCTATGACGCAACAGTTATTTACTAAGTGCATTTTACAGATGAGGAAACTGAAGCTCAGAGAGTTTTAGTAACTTGTCTAACATTGCACAGCTGCTGAGTTCCAAAGTCACTGTTTACTTAGTTTTTTT